>NC_063192.1:11291486-11343986 GCF_017589495.1 Alosa alosa
CACACACATTTGAATTCTTTATTTGAATCCACCAATCAAATTTCTTACAGAAAGGATTCAAATATTTCAGAGATGATATAGCTTTGGCATATGCCACACAGCAAGACTGACTAAAACAGCTGATATGGAGCAGAATTCTGCCAGTTGTTTAGACTTTCCTTTGATAGCCCTGCCAGTCTTAGTCCACTCACAGTCAGTTTGTGGACATGTCCCAAACAGGCAAATATCACACACACACACACACACACACAAACATACAAAACACCAGGGGATAAGCTTGGCTGATAGACCATTGAAATGACAAACCACTGATGATGTTATTGATGTTCAGTCGTGACTTTGTTCAGCCGTGGCATTGTATCCAGTCTCCAATGGGAATTACAGGGTGGGTGTATGTGTGTGTGTGTGTGTGTGTGTGTGTGCGTTTGTCTGTGTGTGTCTATGTATGTGTGTGTGTGTGTGGGGGTATCTGCCCGGTGATCGCTTTAGGGCGAAGCCGGAGGAGTCAGAGAGCGCGGTGTTGGACGAGTGTCATATTCTCATCACACCCCCTGACTGATGAGCGGCTGCCCTCTGTCATCCTTCATTTCTCTCTCTCCCTCGCTTTCCCTCTCTCTCCCTCTCTTTCTCCCTTTCAGCAACAATTTCGTCTGCGCCGCACGGAGGGTTTTGTAAACTCTCTGTGCGCAGGTTACGATTCATCCCGAATCAATTTCAGGTTAGAAAATTAGGAAAGTTTTCTGAACAAACAATCAGCGACCGAAAAGATTGAAGAAAACAAAATTGCATTCAAATTGTGACACCTTATCGCTGCCACAGCCGTAGTGAATCTCCAATAACTGTGTTTACTTGCATGTTATTATAGCATTGGTGGTGTGCTGCATCCTTATCAAATGCCACCCCTGCCAAAACACATCAGCACACACACACAAACACACACACACACGCACACGCACACACCACAGACAGACAGACACACACACACAAATACACAGTGGGACAGCTAATAGACTCGTTATGTAATACCCAGCAACTGGCAAAACACAAGCACATGGAATGTAAGATGAGAAATCATGCATGTGTTTTGTCTGTGCATGTGAGGATGTGTGTGTGTGTGTGTGTGTGTATGGTCAATGTGTGAATGCAGCTGTGTTTCTGTGTATGGTGTGTACATATATTATACATTATATGGTTTCAGTCTGTCTGTATATGTATTATTACACTTTTGGGAGATTATGATTAGAAAGGCAAACTTGTCCCCCCGATCATGCATTAATTGCATCGGTGACCTCTGTTAAAGGTCATTCAATGTCATTTAGGAAACCAAAAGTGTTGACCATAAAATGTTCTTTTGAATAGACTTTCAGACTTTCGCTAACAGTCCGAGTTGGGAACAAGTATAACCCCAAACAGTTGCACTCTCTCTCTCTTTTCTCTCTCTCTCTCTTTTTCTCATCTCTCCAGAATAGAAGCTCTCCAAAGCACAGCCCCTCGGCCCGTGACGCATTCTGGAGGAGGGAAGTGGTGAGTTGCTGGGCTGGATTTAGACGATTAGTGGAGGACTTTAAAGTTTAAACTGATAGGGCCAGAAAGACTGTGTTGGTACATGCTGTAAATTCCATGACGGGGGAGCACTTTTCCAACGCCCTTCCTAATAACAGAGCAAGGGCACCTTCAGCACATCAACACACACCCTTAAGCCCTTAACTTCAGTTGTCTCTTTTTCGCACAGCCCTTTTGAGTGTGTACGGGTTGTGTTGAGGACCCTTCCCCCAGGATATTAGACAAGTATGTATGCTTCAGTGTATAGCTGAAGTCCTTCATCCTCACCCATCATTCCTCACCCCAAGGTCTCCTGCTTCCCACACTTCTCTTCAGCCTGTTCTTTATGGGGGTTGAGTGTCTAGCTCCCCAGCACTGAAATTTAATCCTGACAAACCTCCTTGACCTCTCCTCTGTCCCATACCCTTCTTCCCCACTATGGAGTTATGCTGATGTTTGTTATGTAATATGATATTGTCTTTGTTTCTGCTAAGCTTCCCTTTTTCCATGTTATCTTTCCCTTGCTGTAAGATATTCTGCTGTGTTTTCTGACTGAAAGATGTTGTGCAGTGACCTTTTGTGAAAGGATGGTGCTGAATAAATGAAATGTCATTAAAGGTCAAGTTGATTGTGCTTGTCATATGTACAATGTGAGTTGTTTGATATTATTGAGTTGTGAAATGACAGGTTTTAAGTGGTGAACAGTTGAAAGGGCTGGAATGAATCTGAGTATGAGCTAAGCATGTAGACATCATCACACTTTAACCATGTTAAAGATACACATTGATGTAAGTGATTGATTGATAGCACTAGAAATGGTGGTGTGTAATAGATATTAATAGTAATCCATGCAGAGTGAGAAATGTTGTCGTAATCCTCTTTCAATAACGTCACATATCCTTGGAACCACCATGTGCTGTTTGACATTCTTTCCATCTTTTAGTTGACTCTGTTTACACCTCTCTTACTCACACTCTTGTTCTTGATCTTGTTCTCTCTCTCTCTTTCTTTCTTTCTCAGACTGAATGAATGAAAGAGATTAGTCCAGAAAAATTGGTATTTGTGAAAAAGTATTTTTTAATATTGAATACATTTCAAGTTCAAGTAAGAACGAGATGAGATGAGACCAGACATTTGTTTTGAATAGTATTAAATAGTTGCCATAAGAACAGTGACCAGTTCATACAGTGACTATCATAACAACATGATTTTGTAAAACAAGCCACAAACCAATGGCATTGCATGGTATGAACACAAACACACCCTTTAACAAAGCAGAGAAAGGGAGAGCAGGAGAGACCATATGGAGGAGAAGGGTTGCATAGGACACTGTAGTGAAGGATAGAGGGAAAGAGAGAGAGAGAAAGAAAGAAAGAAAGGGAGAGAAAAAGAAAGATAGATAGATAGATAGATAGATAGATAGATAGATAGATAGATAGATAGATAGATAGAGAAAGGAACAGGCAATGACTATTTCTGGGAGCAAGTGTCTGGAATTCCAACAGTGGTCTCTCTTCCTCCCTCCCTCCCTCCCCCTCTCTCTCTCCTCCCCTCTCTCTCTCTCTCCTTCCCTCTCTTCATCTTTGTCAGGGACCCATGTGCTCCACTCTGAGCCCTCATCACACAAAACTTTTCCAACCACAGACCCCTTGCTTCCCCCTGCCTCAGATGATAAATATAGCATGGCGTTATCCCTCTGCAACGTCCTGATTAGGCAGGCACTCTGTCACACACATAAAAGCCCTGCAGATAGGGGACATACCTACAGTGATTCTAAAGGCAGGCACAGGGACACAGGATTTCAGCAGAAGCGCATCGTCACAGTGACAGAGACTAGAAGAGCCTGGAATATCCCAGATACCGGAACTCAGAACGTTAACCAACCTCATCCACCACCACACATTGGACTTTCTTGCCCATTTTTGAAGGCTGTCCTCTAGCTGGTTAATCTATACCTCAGCAACTCAAGCTATCCCAGACATCAATGAGTGTAAACAACTCTTCTGCCTACCGATCGGAGCGCAGCTTTCACCAGACCTCTTCCTCGTCCTCCTCATCCTCTTCCGCTAACCCCTACATGGAGAAGGGCAGGGGGATGTTCACCAACGACTTTGGCTCTTTCATGCGGCCACACGAGGATGACCTGGGTTTCTCCAGTGAGTTCGCTTTCCATTCTGCCCTTTGCATCCGACTTGGATCAATACCACCTAAGTGTGCCATTTAACGTATGTGCCAGTTTGTTTCTTTGTACGGATCAATATGAACTGTAACAGGGCAAAGAACAGTTTACGCTGTGAGCTCTTTCCGTGCAGTCAGGCAGGTGTCAGAAAATAATTTAATGGCCTCCAACAAGGCGCTGTCTATTGATGCCAGAGCTCTATGTGTGTGTGCTGTCTGGAAGCTCGAATAATCGGCCGAACACTACATGTACATGTTTTGTATTTATCCCTGCATGTTTGGTGCTGATGGGTATGTCTGTGTAAATGGCCTGACTGTGTCAATGCATGTGTGTGTGTGTGTGTGTGTGTGTGTGTGTGTGTGTGTGTGTGTGTGTGTGTGTGTGTGTGAGAGAGTGTGCGTGTCCATGTGTCCATGGAGTGTTTTGTATCGTGTCTGTCCATGTGCTCCCCCTCTTGTCACTCGCGTGTGCTACTCTGAGAGTAAGAGAGGGCAGGAGAGGGTGAGGGGGGTAGGTATGGGTAGGGGGCTATTTTGGGTGCCATGACTGTCACGCCCGTATGTTCCAGTAAAGGAGCGACTCTAGAGGGGGGGCAACAAACGTGCATGAGGGAATATTTGGGAGCACGCCAATTCTGTGACTTCACAGATGGAGGATGACTGAAGGGACGTCTGTTTGGGAAGTGGGGGAGTGGGTGGTGGCTAGCAGTCTGTTGCTTGGTGACTGAAGACTGTGAAACAGACAGACACAAGCACACACATGCCAGGCTAGAGCCATATTTATGGGCAGGAATGCTCATTTCCAATTTCAGGACATATGGAAACACTTAGATGCGGATGACAAGTGGCCCAAGGCGGCTGTCATAATGACACTCTTGAATAAATCTTGTTTTGAGGATATATATTAAACCTCTGGACCAACAAATGGACCCTTTGATTGTATATGCTAATATACTGTTTCTTGAGCCTTTGGTTAAATCTTTTTTTTATCTTGGGAAGTCTATTCTGCTTAAAAGCAAGTGACATATAATTGAACATGACAGACTTTTTCGCACTTGATTGTGTCCATAGGTCTGTCTGGGACTCCAGGAAACATCAAAACGCTGGGAGACACGTACGAATTCACAGTTGACGTCTGTGATTTCTCCCCTGAGGACGTGATTGTCACAACCTCCAACAACCAGATTGAAGTCCGTGCCGAGAAGGTAAGTACTAGATGTCCTCCTTTTCACCTTCACCTTTTCCCCTTGGGAAAATAATAATGAAGTGATTCATGTGGTCCATTAAGATATTTTGAAGTAATACTAATGCAAAAATAACCACTTTCACAACTGCAACTGTTATTGCTTTTAAACAGTTGGCAGCGGATGGCACAGTGATGAACACTTTCACCCACAAATGCCAACTGCCGGAAGACGTGGACCCAACGTCTGTGACGTCGTCTTTAGGGCCGGACGGAGCTCTAACCATCCGCGCACGCAGACGTCCCTCTAAACTGGAGCACGCACAGACCTTTCGCACAGAAATCAAGATCTGATTCTCCTGAGTGTGTCCTTTATGGAGCACTGAAGCACAACCCCCGAAAACAAACACACACACACACACACACACACACACACACACACACACACACACACACACACACACACACACACAAACACTGTCTACTTTCCATCCTGACACTGGTGGAAATGTTCCCATCTTCACTCCCATGTCCTTTATTCACAATGTCTCACAGTATTCCCCTTTTACATTTGTGCATGGTGACACATGCGTGTTAAGGCCTATTTTCCCTTTCCGACGCTACTAGAACACAGCTCACAGCACGTGTCTCACTCTTGCTGCCAGTTCTCACAAAGGGCCTAGGCAGCTTATTTTTCTCTCCCTTTCTCACAGACACGCACAGACACACACTGGTGTGCGCACACACACACACACACACACACACACACACACACACACACACACACTTGTGACGCAAAGACCATAATTGGTTCCTTTAAAGTGGAGGCAGCTGAACGTTGCCACAAAGACTCCGAAATGAACTGAACTGGTGGCTGGTGTGGTGACAACATCCTGACAGATTGATATCTCCACTCAGCATGGTTGGTTGTTATTTAATAAAGTAAAATTCATGTGTTGTATATTTTAAAATGGTGTGAAATAAAAAAAAAACTGAACAAATCAAGTCAAATTAAAACACTTCCTTGTTTAGTCTCTATGTGAATGAATATGTCTAAGTGAATGAGAGAAAGAGAGAGAACCAGAGGCAGTGACAGACAAATTATCTAATGCATTTATCTGTATAGGCCTTAAAGAGAGAGGTATAGAGAAAGAGAGAGAGAGAGAGAGCTTTGAGTGCTGGCGTATTTAGGGCTGTTGAGTCAATGTTCTGCTCCGTGTCTGCTGTCAGTAAGAAGAGACCACGACCAAACAAAAGCATGCGCTCCCTCCCGAACACTTGTCCCTCTATTAATAGACTTGGCTCTCATTGTTCAAACTTTACACCGCAGAAACATCCTCAGTCACACTCCGTCGACCATTTGATGGAATAATACGGGTTCAGTGATGATGCATGGTCTAAATGTGCAGCATTACTTTATTGAGATTTAATTTCTACTTTAAATGCCCCACATCAGTGGAGAGTGCTGCAATTAGTGCGCTGTTTAAAAGCTCCCTGTTTTAATCACAAAGTTCACTTTATAATGGGTGAGCTTGTATGACATATACAACATAGTCAGATTGTGCATTTGTGTTACCAAACATAACTTAAAATTTGGAGCAGATTACCCAGATATTAGACAATTAGGCTACAAAAGCATTGCATTATAATACAAGCTAGCATTATAAGCAGCTGTCAGATTGCCAGAATACATTACCATAACCTGTGATATCTATCAGAATAGTATTATAACTGTAGGTCCATTCTCCCCTATCAGTATTTTGTAAGTATAGGAAGCAGGATCCATAAGGTATAGGCTATGTCATCTTATCCTAGTACATAAGGTTCCTTGTATATAGACCAAAAACATGCATTGACAACCAACAGCCAGAAGGGAGCGCTATGATGACCATATTTCTATCCTCAAGTGATAAAATGCTATCAGTTCTTTTGGTTCATGGTTTTCCTGGCTGTGTCCAAGCTTGTCCTTTACACTGTTGATAGTCAATCCATCATCATCATCTCAAACAACTCTGAAGGATTGGTAATGATGCCAATCTCATGGAAGACAGGAGCTATACTGACTCAGGCTCTTTAGAGCAACTAAGGTCTGGTGCTCAAGTAGGCTACTGGTGTTTGCTGATCAAATGGTTTCCAATGTCTGCCCATTACTACTATCATCGGCTGCCACCTTCATACAGTGCTGACAAAATAGTATAAATATTTTCATATTTCAAACTACTGCTACTTTCAAACAATCCCCTGACCCTGTATTTGGACTGAAATGGGCAATGCCATTTCATACAGGTAACGCCTGAATTATACTATGGGCAAAACGGGGCAAATTGGTATTTTGTAAACTTTGTGTTTTAGTCTTTAACTGGAACATTTTGCGATCATTTCCCAAATTACCAAGTGCTTCTCACCAAAAATGGCTATTTATCATCATCACTGTGCATATCATCATGGAATTTGGCTTGCACATTCATGCTCTCTTCCAAAGACTCAAATTTGATAACATTTTCCACTTTAAATCAGGTCAGCCTAACCCTACCAATTAGAAAGTTTGTATAGTATAAGTATATATACTCTTTTGATCCCGTGAGGGAAATTTCTCTGCATTTATCCCAATCCGTGAATTAGTGAAACACACTTAGCACACAGTGAGGTGAAGCACACACTAATCCCCTGCAACAACAGCGGCGCCTGAGGTGCCTTGCTCAAGGTGCAAGTGTGAAATTAAGTGCAAATCTGTTTGCACCTTGATATGCATCAATGGTTGCATTTGAATGTAGAGTCAATACATAGCTGTTACTTTCTTAATGTGATGGGAGCACTACTTTCAACGGTTTGATTGTAGAGATATAAAAGAGAGAAAACTGCTGTCTAGGTGTTTGGGCTGTCTAACGGGCTATTCACTAAATTAGAAGTGGAGAAGCCAGAACTGTTCTATGACTCGAAAGCGCCACTACGTGGACACACCTACAATTGCTGGAAGAGGGTCGAGCATGCGCATCAGACCGCTTTCCACCCGGCCACTATCAATCGATCAGAGAGCGGAAGATGGCGGCGCATCGAGTCTGACCGTCTAGATCGATCACCGAATAACTCGATTGGGCAGATTATGTACAGAGTGAAGAACTTCGTCCAGTATCGTACTGTCGAAAATATTAATCTTGGAGAGCAAAGCGGTTCCTTAGAGGTAAGGTAATATCATTCGCAATGCAATATTTCCCATGGTACGTTGGGGAAGGACGAGCTTCGAAGGACAAACAAAAAGGCCACCTTCTCTGCTATCCGCCATCTTGCACACTAACCATGCAACTCTAGGCACGCTGAATTAATCCCGGATAGGGAGTCAGGAGAGGATACATAATCAATCCGCAGCATCGTCAACCTAAGAGAAGTTGATTAAAATGCGAGGATGGAGCGTTGTGCGACCCATACCTTTGTGCTGCGTAGGCTTTCGCAATCGATTTGGTTAATTTGGTATTATTTGGGCGTTGTTGCTGTGTGTCTACCTTGCCACCGCAGCTACCTCTCGTTAGCGTCCAGGACAATGTAAAAGCCCCCTTAGAAATTATTGGTTAACTTTAGCCATCATAACGTTAGGTGATGCCCGGTAATCACGCAGTGTGTAGTATCCGATTGGGGTTACGTGTTATTCTTTTAAAAAATATGCACTTAGAAATACGCAATGTTCTGTTTGTATTATGGACAGGTGGTAAAAAGTTGGATGGGTTAGAACCAGACAATTCAGCCTGCAAGCTGGCATGACGTAATGTCATGGGATCACTTTTGAATGTGAAATACCAGTCCTAAGGCCTTCATATTCGTGTAACAAATCCAAGTGGACGACCAAACATAATTAAAAAGGCCACATTTTCTTTTGACGGGCCAGGTATTCCATTTCATAGACACCAATCAATAATTGTTTATTTTGAGTGGTGGTTTGCATGGGGAGAATGCACACATTAAACATTTTATTTTTGTGTACACTTCAGTTTGTTACATTACTCAGTTAATGTCATTGTTCCATTAGGCCCTTCTCAAACTATACTAGCCAGGCATGGATTTCCCCTGGCACAGTGGCAAGGTTTTGGAGCAGTTAAACCACCAGCGTCAGCTGGGGTTGTTGTGTGACTGCACCTTTGTGGTGGATGGCATTGACTTCAAAGCCCACAAAGCCGTGCTGGCAGCTTGCAGTGCATACTTCCGCACTCTGTTCCTGGATCAGAAAGATGTTGTGCATCTGGACATCAGCAATGCAGCAGGTACCAATAGTACAATACACTTTGCAAAAAATAAGTTCCCAGTCCCTTTACGGAGAATATAGTAAGCTTAATACTATAAGAGTGCTATGTGTATTGGTGTACTTCAATGATATTATGTCATACCCCTATACTATCCTTGCCTTCTATTGTTCCTATAGTACAGTCTTGTAGTACTTCCCCAAACGCTAGCCCAATATCTATAATTCCTATGATTATTATAATTTGTAAAATACTAGAAGATTTGATGGGGTCCAGAGAAGTTGGACTTCCTTTAAGGACCTCTCTTTCTTTCTTTTTGGTTGATGTGGTTTGGTTTCTTTTTTATTTTGCTCTCAGGTCTGGGTCAGGTACTTGAATTTATGTACACTGCCAAGTTGAACCTGAGCTCTCAGAATGTGGAAGATGTCTTGGCTGTGGCAACATTCCTGCAGATGCAAGAAATTGTCAATGCCTGCTCAGCCTATCAAACCCTGGCCGTCTCTCCAACTGACACAACTACAGCTCATGACTCCACAACTAGTAAGTACAACCCAAAATTTAACCTGCTATTAGATTATACATAGTCTTTGAAAGGCTGGGAATACAGACAAACATACAGTCATGAAAAATTCTGCTTCACTGGTGCTTTCCATGACTCCAACCCTTTTGATAGCAGATAATGCTGAGGAAGGTGGACAGAAGTCAGATTTGGACAAACCTGTGACGGAGGAGGAGAACAGTGCCCCACTAGTGAATGGGGCATCTGACAAGCAACCCCTCAGCGGGCAAGGGCCTTCCTCGGAAGCCACAGAGGATGAGCAGGCAGCGATCAGCATTGCGGAGTGCTCAACCGCTCAGGTGAAGACGGCTGTGGCCCGAGCTTCCCGCATGCCCAAAGCCCCGTCTTACACCAAACCCAGGAAGGCCGGGGTGACATCTGAAAAGAAAGGTCAAGCGGAGGAGGAAGAGGAGGGTGCAGCTAAGGAAGTTCCATTTCAGGATGACCCCTCAGATGCTGACTACACACCTAGTTAGTAACATGTGTCCCTATTCATTGCTGAATTCCTTCAAGTGATATATTTTTGTCACCATGACATATGACTATGACACATGTCTATGAAACATTGTTCTGTTGTTACAGAGGTCCCATACAAATCATCAGCAGCAGCTAAATCCTACATCAGCACTCGTAGGAGCAGGCTGAGGACTGCGTCAAAGCGCCTGCACGCGCGGGGTATGCGCACCCACTCAGACCTTTTGACAGTTGTGACAGTCTTGTTTAGCCAGAGCCAGATAGAAGAGTCCAATAACATGATAACATAAAATGTCTTCTCCTAAAGGTCGTAATGGCGGCGTGGAGTCAGAGGAGACCAACACAGCTACCGAGGGGAACAGCGCACATGCGGCTGAGGAAGAGGAGGAAGCTGGAGAGGTGGAGGATGAGGAGGAGGAAGAGGAAGGGCAGGAGGATGAGAGCGGAGGCGAGGGCAGGTCAATCAGGACAGGGGCCATCTCTGACCGGAGCGAGTCCCGAGCATACAGCTCCTTCACCCATAAATGTGAGGTAAGAAAATGACAGAGTCATGTATGAGTTATACATCCTCAGCTGGGTTTACATATAAAAACAAACATATGATTATAACCACCCTCAAGGCTCTCGTTCTGACATATGGTTTTTGCCAATGGTGCGTAGGACTGTGGGAAGAAGTTCACTCACACGGGCAATTTCAAGAGGCATATCCGTATTCACACGGGTGAGAAGCCCTTTAGTTGCAGAGACTGCCACAAAGCCTTTTCGGATCCAGCTGCCTGCAAAGCACATGAGAAAACACACAGGTGAGAAATAAAGGACCTCTACTTTGTATAATTCTCAACTACATGGAAAAGATCCAGAATATATTGAAAGTATTTTTTGTTGACCATAAAGAGTTTGACAATCAGTGAATATAAACATTTTAGTGTCAAATAAGACATGTACATCCAGACACAAGTCAGTCCTTGGTCAGAGAAATAAACGAGACAAATGGAAAAAGTATGATTTTCAAGTCTATTTTATCACCTGTCTGATATTGTGAGAGCAATATATCCATGCCCTCTCTTTGCTCAGTGCTATTGTACTTTATTGAGTATTGCTGTTATGATAATGTGTCATTAGCCCACTGAAGCCGTACTGCTGTTCGACGTGTGGTAAGAGCTACCGGCAGATCAGCCTGCTCAATCTGCACCGCAAGCGGCACACAGGCGAGGCTCGCTACAGCTGCGAGGACTGCGGCAAGCTCTTCACCACGTCGGGCAACCTGAAGCGCCACCAGCTGGTGCACAGCGGCGAGAAGCCGTACCGCTGCGACTACTGCGACCGCGCCTTCTCCGACCCCACGGCCAAGATGCGCCACCTGGAGACCCACGACACAGACAAGGGGCATCGGTGCTCCCACTGCGACAAGAAGTTCAACCAGGTGAGGAGGATGGCAGGGTGCAGTTCTTTATTTTTAGATTTGTGTGTGTGTGAGAGAGAATGAGCAATGTAAGCTTATATAAGGTATGAGGTCCTGTGGCTAAGAAGCAGGGGTGGGTAGTAACAACTGCAAGTGTGACACTGAGTGTATTGGGTATTGTAGCATCTCTATGGGGCATCATGAAGAAAGCAAAGTGAGATGTGATTGTATCATGACTGGTTGGTGAACCTGGTGCTTCTTTCCTTTGCTCTGCACACAGATCGGGAATCTGAAGGCTCACCTGAAGATCCATATCGCAGACGGGCCACTGAAGTGTAAGGAGTGTGGCAAACAGTTCACCACCTCAGGTGAGGAGAGATGAGCACAGGAGACAGACAGAAGCACTGCATGGTGCCAGGAGGCGTGTGTGTCTGTCTGTGTGTGTGTCTGTGTGTGTGTGTCTGTGTGTGTGTGTGTGTGTGTGTGAGTGTGCGTGTGTAAGTCTGTCTGTCTCTGTATCTGTGTCTGTAAGTGAACATGTGTTGGCTTGTGTGGAATTGAGTCTGACACCAGACAGTATGTGTGAAAGCCAGTCTGACAGTGATTTGTGTGTGTTTGTGTGCAGGGAACCTGAAAAGACACCTGCGGGTTCACAGCGGGGAGAAGCCCTATGTGTGCATGCACTGTCAGAGGGCATTCGCTGACCCGGGAGCCCTGCAGAGACACGTCCGAATCCACACAGGTGCGTTGCTCACCTGAGCGCACATTACTTATGAGGATAATAGATTACAGGGATAACAAGAGACACAGAAAAAAACAGACAGGTCATGACTAATGGAACACATTATCTGAAATAACACAAGCGTGTGCTGTTCTCATTACATGATATGCATTATTCGAGTGAAACAGACCCTAATTTGAACCCTAATTTGAATGATGGGCAGAGTGCAAAGTCTAACTAAAGCCAATTCAATAACTAGGCAACTTGCTAATTTAATACCATGGATCAGACCTTAAGCGCAAACATTGATGAGCCCATAGATATTAGAAAGCTAGATACCGCATTGGGCTCCAGAACGTACGTAAATAGCGCTGCCATCTTGGTGGGAGCAACAATCACTGGAGGCCAATGAAGGAGCATGTGACTGACTGGAAATCAGACAGGTGTCTCTGATTGCCGGCAAGTGTTGCCCATAGACAGTAAAGGTGTTGTCCCCCAGCAATATGGCGCCGTGTTTGCATATCACTTCTGGTTCCGGCGCCAACGTGAGTGGCAGCCTGCTTAGTAGCTCTGTGTCTTTGTGTCTTTTTCTCCGTCTCTTGAATTTCCCCTTGGGGATCAATAAAGTATCTATCTATCTATCTATCTATCTATCTATCTATCTATCTATCGATCGATCTATCTATCTATCTATCTATCTATCGATCTATCGCCACCTTATAAAACTTGACGGACAATGCGGAATCTAGCTTTCTAATATCTATGGATGAGCCCACTTGTTTGTGGACAGACTAGTGCTCTTTGCCTGCCTTTTAAATTAGGGCCCACACTATATTTGTGACCTTTTTATTTGACCAAGCCGTATGTGTACACAGGTGAGAAGCCTTGCCTTTGTCTCATATGTGGGAAGGGCTTTGCTCAGGCCAGCTCTCTTATCGCTCACGTCCGGCAGCACACAGGAGAAAAGCCCTACGTCTGCGATCGCTGCGGGAAAAGGTCAGATTTGAATGATCGCTCTGACTCGCTGTATGAGTCCCAGAGTGGATATGGAGACATATTATGAAGCGAACAGACTCAATCCCTTATTTAACATTCATTATTTTCTTCTTATTCCCCTGTCCTCAACCTTCTTACTCTCTAATCAGGTTTGTACAGTCCAGTCAGCTGGCCAACCACATCCGACACCACGATAACATCCGACCACACAAGTGCCATGTCTGCAACAAGGCATTTGTCAACGTCGGCGATCTTTCTAAGCACATCATCATTCATACAGGTAAGAAGAACTTGCATGATGAAAACCTGCTCCCTGACATTTGAACTGAGAAAGATGGTATTTCTAAGTGGTGATTGTAATGCATGTGCAACATTTGTTTTCTTCCGTCTATGACAGGTGAAAAGCCCTTCCTGTGTGACAAATGTGGCAGGGGCTTCAACCGCGTGGACAATCTGCGCTCGCATGTCAAGACCGTTCACCAGGGCAAGGCCGGCATGAAGCGGCTGGTGGTGGCCGAAGGAGATGGAGAGGGAGACGATAAACTCCAACCAGTTTCCACTTCTGCCTCAGAGCTGGACGACAGCGAGGTCAACATAGTCACGGTCACCACCGATGACATTGTGACCCTTGCTACAGAGGCGTTGGCAGCCAGTGCCGTGGCACAACTAACAGGTTAGAAGAGAGGAACGTCACAAATTAACATTATCCATTCTGGGAAGAAAATGTGAAAGAGAAACCTATTGTGTTTGTGTGTTATTTTTGGATAACAATGTTTTTGATCAGGAGAATTTTTCTAATGCTTCTGTGAAAGGTAATTGGTTATATGGTGGCAGAGGGATTTGAAGTACAATAATGATTATTAGAATAGCTGTCTACAGAGGGGAATGAACTTGTAATGACCATTGTCGTAAACTTTAAAAACGTTTCCCTCCAGTGGTACCAGTTGCAGCAACCGTGTCAGCAGACGAAACAGAAGCCCTGAAAGCAGAGATCACCAAGGCCGTGGAGAAGGTGCAGGAGGCAGGTGAGTGGGCCGCCTGCTAGACCTAAAAAATACATTGCAAAAGGAAATATTATAACTACTATACTACGTCCATCACACATGTATTAATGAGAAAACATGGTTAAAACAGGTTAATAATCACAATAAATATTTTGAGGTTGACTAATAATACTGTATTGTGTATACTGTGGTTTCCCTCCGGCCCAGACCCCAACACACAGATCCTGTATGCGTGTGACTCTTGCGGTGAGAAGTTCCTGGACGCAAGCTCCCTGGCCCAGCATGTGCGCATCCACACGGCACAGGCCCTGGTCATGTTCCAGGCCGACTCCGACTTCTACCAGCAGTACGCCGCGGGGGACACAACCTGGCAGACCACTGAGCAGGTCATCCAGGGCGGAGAGCTCCTCTTCCGCACGCGAGACGGCGAGGAAGAGGTGGAGGCAGGGACGGACGGAGAGACGGTGGCACTTGAGGAAGGGCTGCGTCCGACAGAGATTAAAGAGGAAACAGTGACTGAGGTGGAGGGAGGAGGGGAGGTGGTGGAGGAGATGGACTGCGATAGCCAGACTTAGGATCTCAGAATGAAAAAAAACCTCTCTTATTTCTCCATGTTCTTTTAGAGTTTGTGATACTCTGTCTTAAGAGTATAATCAGGGTGTTGATTAACAATCAAATGCAGACTCTCAGTAATAAATGTGTCTCGCCCAATATAGACCTAAATGTCACATTCAAAATAATGTTTTTGGAACAATGTGTAGTATATCACTAATTTATTTTACTTATCTAAATAACAGTATATCTTCCTAGGCTTTTTCAATACTCTTGTTGCTATATTTCTTGTCAGCTTTGTGACAGAATGCACCTTGTCTATTTTATGTGGTTGTAAATACTCCTATCCTTTCCACAGACCAGTAGAATAAGAACCATGCATGTTTTGCACCCATAGTGTAACAGATGCTATATGAAATCATTAACACCTATCAAAAACTCATAGTTTGGAAATGATTTGTTATTCATAAAAAAAAACAACAATTACACCTTCAACCCCAAATTATAAAATGCTGGGACGTTGTGTAAAATGCGAATAAAAACAGAATGTAATAATCTGCAAATCTCTTAAACTCATATTTAGTTGCAAAAAGGACACAGACAACATATCAAATGTTGAAAATTACAGATTTGACAAAAAAGTTGGGACGGGGGTAACAAAATGTTGGAAAAGTTGTGTAATTATAAAGAAAACAAAAGGAGGAATGTTTCACAACTAATTAGGGTAACTGGCAACACGACTGGGTATGAAAAAGAGCATCCCAGTGAGGCAGGGTCTCTTAGAAGTAAAGATGTAGGGGTATTCATCATTCTGTGTAAACCAGTGGGCACAAATTATGAAACAATTTAATTTAAATGCTTCTTAACATGAAATTGTGAAGTATTTGGGGAGTTAATCATCTACAGGACATAATATGATTAAAACATTCAGAGAATCCAGAGAAATCTTTGCAAACAAGGGATACAGCTGAAAAACAATATTGGATGGCCGTGGTCTTTTGGACCTCACATGGCACTGCATCAAAACCAGACCTGTTTCTGTAAAGTAAACCATTGTATGGGCTCAGGAAAACCTTTGATAACCAGTCACAGTTTGAGACTCAATTCAAAACCATGCAACAGCCAAAATTGTATTGACACATGATACAGAAAATACTGTTGTCTTATCTGGGCCTGAGCTTGGAAATCATGGACTCATCTGGGCTAAAGAGGAGAGGGCCTATCCAAGTATCCAACTTATTCAACTTGTTTTAGTGCTCAGCTCGAAACCCAACATCTATGATGGTGTGGAGATGAATTAGTACCTACAGTATGGGCATCTTGCACATCTGGCAAAGCACAATCTATTCTGAATGATGTATACAGGTTTTGAGCAACATATCCAGGGAAGACCTTGAATATTTCAGGAAAACAATGCTAAAATGAATTCTGCACATATTTAAACAGTATTTCTCTATAGAGGATGGCCTGTCTGCAGTCCAGACTTGTCAAATTAGGTGCATCATGGAATGAAAAACATGACTAAGAATACCACATACTGTTGAGCAACTGAAATCCTTGGGCAGTAATGGGACAACAATTCCAGGCAACTGAAATCCTCGGGCAGTAATGGGACAACAATTCATTCTCAGAACTCTAGCAACTGGTCTGCTCAGTTACTAAACATTGACAGAATTTTGTTAAATGAAGAGGTGAAGCAGCACAGTGGTAAACATTCCCTGTCCCAACTTTTTTGCTGGTCCCAACATGTTTCTGGCATCAAATTCAAAATGAACATATATTTTCCATCAATTTTTTTACACATCACAACTTTTTCTGATTTGGGGTTGTATTAATACATTTATTAAACTGAAGGTTGTACAAGATGTGTTAGGCCTACTCTGTGCATTGAGCAGTGTGACCATTTTTAGGCAAACGCAATGATGTGAAATCTTTAGATCCAAAAGTAAAGCCAGGTGAATTTGAACTTTACAGATGCTTATTCCTTTATCAGAGCAAATGTCAGTCAGTGTTTGCAAAGTAATCACATATTAAACCTGACTGCATTCGTAATAAAAAAAACATTTGAGGCATTTTGTTTAAAAAGTAAAGACTTATAGACAAAAGAAAGAGTCAGCTTGCCATAAATTGAACAAACTTTGACATATGAGTTTTTCAGAAATGCAGTTCTCCTATTGTAGCACTAGAGGCTCTATAGTGAAGAATAGTAAGGATTGGTCAGTAATAAAGATAGAGTATATATGTACAATTCAGTTTTGTTTTTTATATATATATATATATATTAAAAACAGGTTCAGTGATGAGGTACACGCCCTTCCAAAACAGTAGTCTAGCACAATATACTGTCTGTCAGTATATCTATGTGGCTGCACTACGTGAATGAATGGAATGAATATACTGCGTTATCAAAGCTCCGCTTTAACCCTCTCTGGCATGTTCCGGGTTGTGCGTGAACGCTTATGATTGGTTGAATCTGGATGGGCCAAAGGTTACCCAGTTTCTTAGGCTGACGTTGTCTAAACGGGAAAATGGCGGTGGAAGAACAGTCTGCAGCCGAATGTGGCCGCTCCTCAGCTTACAACTGCAAAAGACGTAGTGTTAACATGGCACAGTCTTCACAAACAGGAATAGTAAGTAATGTCCTATTTGTGGCGTCTTTAGCTTGCTTGTTGCAAGTAGCCATTGGAGACGGAAAGACGCTCGTGCTGTTGGACAACCCGAACATCAAAGACACTCATTCAATATTCTTCCGCAGTCTAGCCGGTGAGTATCGGTGTTTGAGGGTTCATCAGACAGTGTAATAGTTTAGCTATCCTGTTGCACTCTTACGTTTATGTAACGTTAGACTACATTTCATTAAAGGTATCACGCTAAGTGTTATTTGACGTGTCGTTATTCCCTTCCTTATGACATGCTTTCGACTACCAAATAAGTGCACCTTCAGGATGTACACAACGTTGGGCCAGTGCTCATACACATATTTATTTAGATGGCTTTCTTCCTAACCCAGCTGTTGTCTGTTGATTTGCAGACCGTGGATTCGACCTTACATTCAAAACTGCCGACGATCCTAGCCTGTCTCTCATTAAATATGGCCAATTTCTGTATGACCATCTCGTCATTTTCTCCCCATCGGTGGAAGGTGAGTGTGTTTCTGTGATTTTACCGAAGTGGCGACCTACATTCCAGGCTGGCAGTAGTAACATTTTTGTTTTTTTCAGAAGCATTTAATAGATGGCGTTGTCTGTTTTTCAGACTTTGGCGGAAATATCAACGTAGAGACCATCACAGCCTTCATTGATGGTGGAGGAAATGTCCTTGTTGCTGCAAGCTCTGACATTGGTAAGGAAGTGGAGAGAGCCTTCGATTTGATCCCTGGTTTGTTTGATGTATTACCAGACAGGTTATGAGGTGGAGAGCAGAGCTGTAAAACATTGCATTTCCTTGTTGCTGTTCAGGTGACCCCTTGAGAGAACTTGGCAGCGAATGTGGCATTGAGTTTGATGAAGAAAAGACTGCTGTCATTGATCATCATAATTATGATGTGTCAGACCCTGGTGATGTAAGCCTTACATTTTCTACTGTCCCACATAATCGCTTTTATTCCCTAACGAATTTTGAGGTCACAATGTAAGAATGTCAAATGCTTCCTAAAAGTCAGGTTTGTTTGGGTTCGCCAAACATGCTATTCATAGCAAGTGTGTATCTTATTTGTTGACGTGTTTTTATTTCCCAGCACTCTTTGATTGTGGCTGACCCAGAGAACCTGCTCAAAGCACCAACTATTGTTGGCAAGCCCACTGAGAAACCTATCCTTTTCAAGGGTGTTGGGTAAGTTCAGTTTTGTTCAAATAAAATGGTCAGACCATCTGTAAATCTTTTGTAAATGTTAATTGAATTTTTATACAGGGACCCTTGTAGACTACCCCACAAAAAACTTACCAACAGAAACAATTTGTTTCCATTTCTCGGGTTGAAGTACACATTTGAATGTCTTGTCTTTTATGAAATATATTTGGCCTACAACTTATCTCTTTACTCAAATGTTCCCATCTAATAATATGATGAATGCATTTACATTTTAAAAATATTATGCTGATTGACGTAGCCATCATACTGGTGGTGTCTTGTTTTGTTTGGAGTACCATGGTTTGTTCAGTGAAGCCATCATGGCGGTGCCTTGTTTTGTTTTCTTTAGCATGGTGGCCGACCCTGATAACCCTCTGGTGCTGGATATTCTCACCGGATCCTCCACCTCCTACTCCTTCTTCCCTGATCAGCCCATCAAACAGGTAATACTTTTTTTTTAAACCTTACATTCTTCCATGTTTTTTTTCAAAAATATGATCCAAAATTGTTTTTCTTTGAAACATCTATCTTAATGCTTTCTCTGTTCCCCAATGCCAGTACCCTCACGCTGTGGGCAAGAATACACTCCTGATTGCAGGCCTCCAGGCAAGGAACAATGCCCGCGTGGTCTTCAGCGGATCTTTGGACTTCTTCAGCGATGCGTTCTTCAGCTCCGCTGTGCAGAAGGCTACACCTGGATCCCAGCGGTACACCACCACCTCTCACTTCCTCACCACTCATCACACCATTATCTCTCTCTTCCTCTCAAGTGGAGCACAGAACCCTCATTGTGGTTCCACCACTATAATATCAAAATAAATATCATATTTCCACATCTTTTGCATTATGGCTGTAGGAGGTTAGTATGAACACATGTTTACCTTTTAAAAAGGCATGATTTTGGGGAACAAAACCTGAAAACCTTTTTTTTTAGTGTAAGGATTACACTTCTATGTTATATATGGGAAAAAAGTTGTTTGAATGTCACGCAACCTCCTAATGCTCAACTGTTCACAGACATGACCAGAATGGCAACATGGAGCTGGCCGAGGCTCTGTCCAGCTGGGTGTTCAAGGAGGCTGGCGTGCTCAGGGTGGGAGCTGTTACCCATCATCCTGTTGGAGAGAGCACCCCACCAGCTGCCTACACCATCACAGACCTGGTGGTGAGTGTCTGCAAAAACTGCTCAGTGATGTTGGTTTTAAGCTGTGGCTGAATCTCCAAGGGGATGGTGAAGTAACGCCATATTTTTCTGGAGTATCTGCTACGTATAGCGCTAACATGATCATATTCCTAACAGGAGTACAGCATTGTGATTGAGATGCTGTCGGAGGGCCGCTGGGTGCCCTTTGATGGAGATGACATTCAGCTGGAGTTTGTCAGGATTGACCCCTTCGTCAGGACCTACCTCAAGAAAAATGGTATAGCCCCAGTTGTTGACCTTAAACACTATGCTATTTTGTAGACCTCCTATTCATTTTCTTTCTTGCCAACTTGAATGTAATAGTCTCACTTTTAAACCCTTGCGTTTTTTGCAGGTGGAAAATACAGCGTCCAGTTCAAGTTACCAGATGTGTATGGTGTATTTCAGTTCAAGGTTGATTACAACAGGCTGGGGTACACACACATGTACTCCTCAACACAGGTGAGTACTTCACTGTGCAGGGAATTGAGTTTTGAGTTCGATTGGGGCCATATTCTTGTTGTTGCTTAGTCTGAATCTGTTTTAAAAAAATCACGCCTTTTTCATAAGGCCGCCTTGATTCTGAACTTGCGCGTTGTGGGTGTGACAAAAGTGTGAATGGGACAATGTGTGCAACTCTAGCTCTACCACCGGTACGCTCAAGCCAATCCAAACTTTTCTCATCTGTTGTTCCTCGTTGGTGGAACACACTGCCAGTTCCTACAAAGGCAGGGACATCCTTTTCCACTTTCAAAAAACTCCTGAAGACCCAGCTCTTTAGAGAACATCTACTCTCATAGCAACACTTACAACAAGTCTTACTGATCCTAGCACTCACCAGCCGTTAAACTGACAAGTAACTGTTAAAATACAGCACTCACCGACGCACTTATTCTTACTGTACTAATGTGTTTTTTTAAACTGTCCTAAAATTGTGAGAATTGTTCTAAAACTTACTGTTTACCATGTTGTTAGTCGCTTTGGTTAAAAAAGCGTCAGCCAAATGTAATGTAATGTAATGTAACTCAAAAGTGTGTAAAAAAATGATTACATGTGAATGGGAGAATGTGGTCCTGATATAGAAGCACAAGTCTCAGTGTGATCTTTGAACGATGCGTCTTTCTTTTGTCTTTCAGGTGTCTGTTCGTCCACTGCAGCACACTCAGTATGAGCGTTTCATCCCCTCTGCTTACCCTTACTATGCTAGTGTCTTCTCTATGATGGGCGGACTCTTCCTCTTCAGTGTTGTGTTCCTACATATGAAAGAGAAAGAGAAGTCAGATTAAAGAGGTCAAGCACTGGAGTATTGGGGTCAAAGCCATGTTTGTGACAAGACCGAAGGGGTAAAGGGTGGGGGGTTTGAGTGTCATGTACAACGTCCAGGCTGTTGTGTACCTGGGAGAAACCTGAAGAAAGGAGCTGTGTATGAGTTTGGTTTGGATTCATAGAGTGTGCTATACCACCACTGTTTTTTACAGACAGTAAGGACCTAAATTGTTGCTTCTTCACCGTGTATATAATGTTTTTTTTCACAATGGAGGATCTCTACATACTTAAAATGGAAAAATAGGCTGAGTTTCTATCAGTGTCAGTGAATTGAAAGTATGTGTTTTTGTTTTAAAAATTCAGACTTCTTTGTAGACGAAGATACTGATTCAATAAGAAATGCACTGATTACTTGGTTCCTGTCTTGAAATTGCTGGAAGAAAATGTTCAATGTTTGTATAAAAGAAGATGTTTGAATCCCAAAACTGCAGTAAAAAATGACATTCCACCCTATCTGATGCATATGTTGTCTGTTCACATTAGATGATGTCATGTCCGGTAATACAGTCACGAGATTGTTGACAACCGAGTGGCAAAGGCTCTTTTACTGTCTATGCAAAGGCTTGACTGGATTGCTAGCAACCTGGGTGTCCAAGTGAAGACAGACACGGCCTTGCAGTATGGCTACGTCGAGGCAAATAAATAACGTTTCTTTGGGAAATTAGGATATTCAGAATTTACCGGTACACTACAGAAAACAGTTTGTTTCAGCATGATCAGCTTGTTAACACAGGCTAATGACCGGCTGAAAAGTTAGCATTGGCTATTCATGTTAGATGGCTTTAACGTTCTGGGTTTTTAACGCCAGCAAACTGAACTGAACAAATTGAAACGTTTTAAAACTTGGGTACAAACATTGACAGCTAATGTTTTGTACCGTCTTTGCGTTTGCCAAATGCAGTTAACTCATACCTGACAGACAGCTAGTCAGCTTATCTAGTCAATGTCTTTAACGTGAACTATTACAGACGGGACTCTGGCTAAGCTCTATAACTACTGCCAACTGGTAAGCAAACTAGTTATATTTTTTCATGACGTTCGTCCATGAAGTTCGTTTTGGTTGTCATTCCCCTCCAAACCATATGCTAAATTTAACTGCGAGGTTGCCTGTGCTTGCAACAAAAGTGGACAGCTGGACTGACCCCTAACGTAAGCGGAATGGGGAGCAAATTCCAATGTAGATTCAATAATGAAGCACTTCAGCTGAATGAGCTGATGTGTAAGGTTGACACTGACTGAATTTAAAGTTGTTACTTCGTCCATTATGCTTTTGCGGCTGCCATACTGCAGGGTTAAGATGGTACAGTTGGATATAACTTGGGGAAAAATACAGAAGTTAATCCAGTTTTGTAGATATGACAAAAACCCTTAATGAATGGTAACCGTGGGCAGATTTGTTCCATAGAGTTCATTGTAGTCAGAGAAAGCAACGAGTAGTGGCAGACGCACTATCCATTGGGTATCAGCTGACATCCGCTGGCGGCCAAGGAGACCAAGTCATGGATCAGCTCAAAGTCAAAGACCGAATACTGGAAAATATCTCTTTGTCGGTAAAGAAGGTAAGCTGTATCCTATAAAGCAGATATATGAGTGTTTGTAGATAAACGGTGGTTTGTGGAGAAGAGAATATCAGTTAAAAGTGGGCCTTGCTGTTTCGGATTTGGAAACAACACCCCAACCCTCCGAGGCGAGCTAGCCATTCCAGAGGTTTTGTTGATGTTTTGGAGAATACGCAATTACATCACGGCATCTGTACCTGTGCGAAGCCATAACATCTTATCAATTACGTAATTTGTATGTTAAAAACAAATCCCGGTCCAACTTCTAAAGCATTCTTGTTTGGATGCGGCACAGGGACTGTGTTGTAAACACTGCCTTCTCCACAATGCATAATGCTACCGAACGTAGCTATATTTCTGTTTACCTCAATCAGTGACTCCTTTGTCTTGAAAAGTATGGCTTGAAACAATCGGTACATTATTGTGGTCAGCATTTGTCATTATTAATGCACGTTGATTTATAGCTTTCTGTGGCGGCAGGGCACATTATTTCAGCATGAGCTCCCGACATGGTCAACTGAAATTAGCACCGTACATTTTGTTCTAATCTTATGTCATTTATATTCTCGTGTTAAAATAAGTATATTTCAAGTTATTATGATAACGTCAGTTAAAATCCAATGTTACGGTTTCTCATGGTGTCAGTGCTGCTATGCCATTGTCTTTTCCCTCGTTTTTTGACATAGCGACCTACTTCTGCTTTATGTATTCCTGACGTTTCCTGTTCCAAGTTTGGAGGTCACATGACTGTCAGGTGCTTGGAATTTATGTGGGTTCACAAAAGCTGGTGTAGTCAAATGCTTATTATTGCTAATGTGCAGCTCTAATCACACCCTTTCTCATAAGTCATTGTAACCTGTTTTGAAACCCCCATTCAATGCATAGCCCTGCATTTGACATGAAAATACATATTTATTCTGTTATTCCATCAAATATTTCAGTCACTGAAATGACACATGCACTACAATAGCCTTTTACTTTCTGTTTCACCTCATGTGTAATTCCCCTCTTTGCTGTGCTTTTCCAGCTGCAGAGTTACTTTGCTGCTTGCGAAGATGAAACTCCAGCCATTCGTAACCACGACCGGGTTTTACAGCGCCTTTGTGAACACCTGGACCATGCCTTGCTTTATGGGTAAGATTGCTGGTAGTTCAAACAGAGCATCTGGGTTCACCTGTGCTACTGTAAACATGGCATGAGAGCAACATGGCCTGAGTTCTAGGCTATGGATACATACAGTAGACAATGTCTCGTTGTTTGACCGGGTAGATGCCCCAGAGTTACACTATGGTTTCAGTTCCTAGGGGAATGGCTGCAGATGAACAGCTTATTTTCAGTGTACTGTAGTTTACTGTGCGGATAATGTGTATTGAATGTATATGCACATTGTGTTCCATCCTTACACCCTGTTGTGTGTGTGTGTGTGTGTGTGTGTGTGTGTGTGTGTGTGTGTGTGTGTGTGTGTGTGTGTGTGTGTGTGTGTGTGTGTGTGTGTGTGTGTGTGTGTGTGTGTGTGTGTGTGCGCGGCCTGTGTTTGTGCGAAAGGCTTCAGGACATCTCCTCAGGTTACTGGGTCCTTGTCCTGCACTTCACACGCAGAGAAGCGGTGCGGCAGATAGACGAGCTTAAGCACATAGCTACGAACCTTGGCCGCAGTGAGCACAAACTCTTACCCATTTCACTTGAATGTGTTCTTCCGCTGATTGCACTACTCAGTGCCTATGACATTACACTGTGTAAAGCAAAAAAGCAAGTGTATATTGATCCAGCAGTTACTGTTTGGTGCTTTTGTATGAGTGCGATACCACAGAGAAACACTTAAAAATCAGCCTCCCAGGTGATCCAGACTGACTGAAACCCCTTGATTGTTCATTACTTATTTTATTTTTTCCAGTTTAAACAAAATTATGCTCCTATACTTATTTATATTTCTTCTGATTTGTGTTTCTTTAAAAATGGTACATGAATTTATTGTGGTCTGACCCGACAGTACATTTCCAGTTTTATGGCGACTAGCCCGTCTAAATGGGATTGTTGTCTGGCTGGCTGTATAGGTCGTGCCTGGCTGTACCTGGCCCTCAGTGAGAGTTCATTAGAAAGCTACCTCCGCCTTTTCCAAGAGAACCAGGCACTGTTGCAGAAATATTACTTCAAGTGAGTTCTGTCATATAAGCTGCATGTTGACACATACCTAAAGCTTACCTGTTGGTTTGGGCATGGTAATCACAAGCTCAAGAACCTGTTATTCCTGATGGGTATTTGGGAGGATTATTTTAGCTCTGTCTGCAGTTTAGCTTATTTTGCCTTAAAGTTTGAGGTGACAGTATTGCTCCTTTGATAGATAACGTTGACACGAGATAGAAATAAATGCACAATACATAAAGAAATATCTGATATTTTGAACATTTTACCATCTGTTTCTCTATCTTACTGTGTTGTCCTTCTCTGTAGAAATGCATTGGTCTGCAGCCATGACCACCTCACCCTTTTCGTTACATTGGTGTCTGGGCTGGAGTTTATCCGGTTTGACCTAGAGCTGGTATGTGTTGCCTTACTCACAAAAACGAATACACATGAATATCACCAGATAAATGATTTAAGCAATGAAAACCATTTGAGTACATTAGTTGTAAAATGTTTTCCTCCTGGATTACTCCTTGATTACGCCTCGGTCATTATATTTGTAGGACTTGTAAAGCAATTTTTAATTGTCTTCTTTTTCCGGATCCAGGATGTCCCTTACCTAGATGTTGCCCCCTACATGCCTGAGTACTATAAACCACAGAATCTTCTGGACTTTGAGGAGAGGTTACCTAGTTCGGACAGTTTGTCCCTTCACTCCTTCACTTCCCTCACCTCCACCAACCTGGAGTGGGACGACAGTGCCATCGCCCCGTCCAGTGAAGGTAAGACCCCTCTCTTATTTCTGCTCCTCTTCCTTTGTTAGCAATTCTCTAATTCATCTACACTCTGCATTTCATTTACAGTGAGTCTGTGTTTCACATAAATACAGGTCACACACGTTCACTCGGCACAATTTGGGAATGTGGAAGTTAGACTGAAGAATGGTTTAGCTGTTAATGCTTTTTCTTTCCATGTCAGTCATCACTTGTACGCAATGAAAGCAGCCACTGTTATTTTGTGGAACTGTGTCACATGCAAAGGTTTAGATGTCCGTGCAACTTCAGATTCTCAAGCTCAGATTCTCATAGCTCGGTCATTACATAGTTCATTGCATAGTTCATACCGTAGTCCAGTACATAGACTATAGTTTCCTAAGTGCTGTTTCACTTCACATTGCTTCTTATGTCATCATTTTCAGTTCATTGCATTCTCTTTATTTCTTTTTTTTTTCTTCCTGTCTTCATCTTGTCATACCTTTTTCCCCGCCTAATGTTGAGTCTTATCCTTATCCCTCCTTTTTTTAGATTATGATTTCGGTGACATCTTCCCTGTGTTGCAGTCAATGCCAAATGCAGACTGGGAAGGTGGGACATGGTTATTCCCCCTTCACCCGTCACCATAACACCCCCTCACCCTCCACCACTGCATACCTCACCTCACCTACCCACACACACACACCCAACTCCACACACACACATACACCCACACAGCTTCATGCATGTGCGTATAGCCATACCTTCATGGTGGTTGACTTGAGATGTGCATGCTACCTTGTTCTGTTCTGTTCTGTGTTGCTTTTTATGGTATGCTAAATACATGTTTGCTCAACAAGAAGGCTGGTCAGGTTTGGTCTAGAAATCAACTGGGCATTTGAATGTAGATAATTATCCAACTCTGGGTGTTTGAATGTCACCCACTTTGGGTGTGTATGTTGGGTGTGTTGGTGGAAGTGAAAGTTATGTTTGAAATAGCCTATATGTTGTCCTGTAGGTGTTGTATATTGTGCCTTGTTGTCATTACATTTACATTTCACTGTCATTGCATTTGCATTGCAAATGTGCATGAGATCTGGAACTGGCTAGAGATCACACAGCTTAGTCTTCTGACAGAGTGATATTATTTTAGTGATTATTTCAATAACAGCACAACAGCACTGTCCAGTTAGAAGTGAGAATCAGAGACGAACAGGTGAGTTATGGTCATTCTTGTGTCTGGTAGCAGCATCAGCATTTTACTAAAGCATCCTGCAATGCCTGGTGCAGCCACTGCTCAGCTAACCGAGTTTGTAATGGCCGATATTATAACCTTTTCACGCATATGGCACTGGTTCTGCTGGGTGTTGGGCCTGAGTTTAAGCAGCTACTCATATGCTTCAGTGTTGGTGTCAAATTTAATTAAAGTACTACAGTATAGTAAAGTGTAGTATTCAAGCTTTAATAACGAAATGAGTAATGCAGTTTGTTCTGAAGTTTTTCACTTTAAGTGTGTACTACAATACAAATCACACTGAAATGAGAGAAATAACATTATCCAGACAATCCCATTTAAATTCTGATTAGATCTGTCAAATAATCAATACTCTGACTTTAATTGGAGTTTATCATGATTCCTGGATGAGAATGCGTCATCATGGAATCAGATTTTTACCAGTTCGCTTAGCATGTAAACTGGAATATTCTGAATTTGGATAATGATCGGAATGGTGATTTAATCAGATTATTGGTAACAGCACTGACTGATCTGAAGCTATGGCAGTCTGGTTAAAATCAGGCCTATCCGGTCTTGACAGTCTCCATGCCAGCTTTGTCCTGATGTGTTTGTCTGTGCTCCTCATCTGTGGTAAATGTGCATCACTGTGCGTCTGTGTGTTTGAAACGGAGATTCTCGTATGAGGCATCTGCTGTTTTGAGCCTATGTCTCCACCTCTGCTTACCTAGAGGGAGACTTGACCGACCCAGTCAGCGCTCCGCACTCCAGCGTGTCCGACCCACAAACCGTGGTCAGCGACTCCGGGCTGGTTCGGTCCACTGGGGCACCACCGTCCAGAACCACCTCGCTCTCGCGCAGCCCTACCTTCCGGCACAACCCGTTCAACGAGGACTCGGACACCAACACCAACACCTCGGCCGACGTGACACCGGTGCACAGCAGGCATGAGGCCACCACCGGAGAAGACACGGAGAGCACCAGCACCGAGCTGGAGGTGATCCGGTGAGCTCAGCTCAGACGCGGCCTTGTTTCCCTTCATGGGCTGCATACGGGTGGCCTATCTGCATCTATCTGCCCACTCATTCTCTTCAATCAGCCAGATGAGGTTTAGATTATGAATTCGGTAACGTCTTCCCTGTGTTGCCGTTAAAGCCAAATGCGTTCATTTGCATTCTGTTTACGGCAAGCCAAAACGCTAATTGGGAAGGTGGGACATGGTTACATTGTCTCCCATGTGACAGATTTAGTTAAATACCTAATGAGTGTTTATGTAGTAAATTCAGACAGTCAGTAGACACAGCATTAGGAGAGCCAGTTTGGTCTGTCGTGTGAGATGCATTTTAATGGATTGAGTTTGACAGCGTGTCCCCGTTTCAATGAATGGATATGTTATTATTTTGGTCGCCTCAGAATGGCCAGACGAAGGAAGCCAGCCAAGAAGCGACGTGGGAAGGACTCGACGGGCTCCGTGAGCAGCGTCCAGAGCATGGCCACTACAGAGCTGGGGGAGGCTGAGGAGGGCCATGAACTTGGGGCCAGGAGGGAGCAGGAGACGGACCCCCACACCGTAGACAGTTGGAGCGCCTCCGAAGGCCCAGACGGGCCAGCGCTGGACGCCACGCGGAGGAAGAGGAAGGAGGACGGCGGGGACGAGGAGGATCCCGAGGATCTGCTGAGACTCCCCGAGATGACGGACACCTCCATGGACCGTGTGGGCCAGCCGCTGTGTGACGTCATGGACCGGCTGAACGGCACCCTGGACCGAGAGAGCTGGGAAAGAGCAGGCGAGGAGGATGACGAGAGAGGGGCGGACGAAGATGCGGTCGAAGGCGGCGGCAGGAGAGGCACCCGAACAGCACCACCTCCCCAGCCGCAGCCCTTTCGGGGCGACTCGGGCGGTGAGCCACCTGACCCTGTGGGCCAGTCTGGCCCTCTGGCCCCCAGCCCTGGGTTCCTGCAGGCCCCACCAGCCCCCGCCGACTTCTACTGCTTTACCCCTCACAGTCCGGACACTGCTGCCGCACGTCGTAGCCGCCATGACCCTGCAGGGGATGGCCAGCCGCCGGCTCTTCCTGGTGGCCATGCGGATGAGGGAGAGGCAGCGACAGAAGAACCAGCGCCGCAGCCACAGCACGCCCACAGCCTCGCCATAGAGGACGCAGAGGGGGAGGGGGAGGGGGAGGAGAAGGGCCCTGAGGAGGCCCCCGTGGATGCCCCTGTGCTGGAGAACGGAGCATCTCCCGATGGGGAGAGCGAGGAGCAGCCCAGTCCCACAGAGAACTCCCATCCTGCAGAGTTCAGGTGAGATGCCCTGCCCTGTCAGCCTCTCAGTGATGGATGAGGGGAAGCTGGAATGAAGCCCAGCTCGTTTGGGAAGTTTGTGCAGTGATTTAACCTTTTTTTTTTTGTACAATTCAACAGTGTGGACAACAATCACCTGCTCCTGCTCATGATTCACGTCTTCAGAGAGAACGAGGAGCAACTCTTTAAGGTCTGGACAACTTTCACTATATTGATGTCAAACAATTAACAACTTTTAAAATCATTTTAACATTTTAAATCTAGATTACCATTCAAACCTCCAGAACTGATTATTTATTACAAAAAAATGAAAAAAAAAACACAGACTTGGCCATGTGAATGGCTGTAGGTGCAGCAGCATAGGACTTTGTTGAGCTGTTGTCTCTGCGGGCTCCACTGACAATGTGGCCATACTGTTGACCTCATTCCTTGCATTCTCAGTGTTGAGGGCCCAGTGGTGCTTTATTGATTGTCAGCCTCCAATGCTTCATTGTGTTCCAGATGGTGCGAATGAGCACGGGGCACATGGAGGGGGACCTGCAGCCCCTCTACCTGCTGCTGACAGACTGCTACATCTATCTGCTGCGCAAAGGTGAGACTCCAGACGCAGGTGCAGCAGGCCTGCTGCTCACGCACAACCTGGATTGCTCTCTGATTGCGTTCCCTCTCCGGCACATTATTGATATAACGGGCAGCCGTGGCCTACTGGTTAGCACTTCGGACCTGTAACCGGAGGGTTGCCGGTTCAAACCCCGACCAGTAGGCACGGCTGAAGTGCCCTTGAGTAAGGCACCTAACCCCTCACTGCTCCCCGAAGCCGCTGTTGATGCAGGCAGCTCACTCGCCCGGGGATTAGTGTGTGCTTCACCTCACTGTGTGTACACTGTGTGCTGTGTGTGTTTCACTAATTCACGGATTGGGATAAATGCAGAGACCAAATTTCCCTCACAGGATCAAAAGAGTATACATACATACATACATACATACATATTATTGAGGAATGTGGTGTGATCGTTCACACAATCTCAATCATCCCAAGTCACAGAGAAAGCAACTGACACTGTGTCTTTTGTCTCCTTGTCCTTTCTCTATCCCCTCCTCTTTCTCTCTCTCTCTCTCTCTCTCTCTCACTCTTTCTCTATCTTTCTCTCACTCACCCTTTCTTTATCTCTGTGTCTCTTTTTCTCTTTCTGTTTCCACTTGCTCAGGGGCTGCAGAGAAGCCTTACATGGTTGAAGAAGCCGTGTCATACAATGAGCTGGACTATGTGTCTGTGAGTTGTGATTTTATGCTTTATTGAATGTGTATATTTGTTTTATCGTTGTTATATTGTGTATGTTTTGGATTTTAATATAGACCGATAATTTCTGCATTATTAATTTGAAATGTTTTAAGGGAGATAACTACTACTCAGCAGTATTTGTACTGTACTGTATACTGTACTGTATATCTGTATTTGCTGATGCATGGGTGGCTTGTTTTCATTCTCTCCAGGTTGGCTTAGATCAGCAGACCGTTACACTAGTGTGCACTAACAGGAGAAGACAGTTTCTGCTGGATACGGCAGACTCATCCTTGACTGTGTGAGTGTGCTATCATCTCCATTTCGGCATGTCTTTCCTGTTTCTTATCTCAAGGCCTGATTTGAATGTGTCTTATCGAATAACTGGAGCAGCCTTCAAGATAGCTTTCACTCAAGACAGCATCTTACTCATTTTGAACAGTGTGTCATGGCTGTTGTGAGGAAGACCAGATAATAGATGTTGCTGCGGCCTTAGTTTGCTAGCTAGAATGTCAGTCAGTATCTCAAATGAAGAAATAAAAGTGGAACTGGCAAGGCAATCTGTTTATTACAGTATTACTGTTGTATTACAGTATGGTAAATAAAATGTGTAATATCTAACAAGAGCTCCCTCTATTTCTCCCCCTTTGTCACATACCTGTTCACACATACCCAGCTGGTTTCTGAACATTTTGAGGTCGTCCATGATAAACGGCTGTCGAGAGCCTCCCTACCCCTCCATCCTCACAGATGCCACCATGGAGAAACTGGCTCTCACCAAGTTTGTCTGTCAGGAAACCCACTGTGAGGTACGCATGGGCTGCAGTACTCTACACTCCTCACCTTCAACATAAGCATGTGCAGCGAGCCCGGCAATCAGTCTGTTGTAAATGTCTTATGTGAACAGTGCATGGTGACACTGTGTTTGACCCTCAACAGACAGCACTCTGAAAATAGTTTATGTTTTCTCAAAAATCATCCTTGCTATTTATATTGAACAATCAGTTGCAGTGAATATGTTTGCAAATATGAACACATATTTGCAATATACATGTGTATAAACAAATACCAACCAATTCTCATTTGTCTGATATAATTGGGCTTAATGTAGACAACCAGTAAGTTGCCAAGTGCTCATGTGCTGCTGTTTCCACAGGTCTCTGAGGTCAACATCTGTCTGTACTCCCTGGTGCACTGGGAGGACCCCATGGACATGGGCGTGGCCACCCAGCCGTCCGGCTGCGTTGAGTCGGGCAGCACCAAGGAAGGGCCCCTCTTCTACCGGGCCGGAACCACCTACCTGGGAAAAGAGCAGTGGAAGAGTTGCTACCTGGTGCTCAGGTAGGCTGCATACAGCTGCGACAGTTGGCACAACAGTTTTGCTGAATGTGTCGGCACTCTTGAAAGTGGAGCACAAAGGTCTTTAGCTTATTTAGTTTCTTGTGTTTTTCATGAAGCACTGAAGTGGTTGTGGATGTAGAGGAAGTTAATATAAGAATGGAGGACTTGGTGGAGTTGACTAGAAGAGCCTGAGTTTTGTGGTTAAATGTTGTCTGGAAGCTCTCTGGACATTCCAAACATTCTGTCCCTGCACGGCTGATTCAGCTCAATAAGCTGAGACCCAAAATATTGTGGGCATCTGAGGGAGAATTAAAAAGTCCCTCACTGAGGCGGCAGGAAGAGAATCAGTTGGGTGCCTCCTCAGCATCTGGCAGAGATGCCTGGCACCAAAGAGCCATAACTGTCTCATGGGCAGATTGCAGGAAGGAGTTCATTATTATGGGAAGACCGTAAAGTAGAACAAATTGCGGTATACAGAATCACAAGATATCCAATGTACAACCAGTGACGACAGTGCAGCCTATATTAAAGCAGTGTGATTGTTTGATTGGATTGGAAGGGATGGGGGTAAAGAGGGGTTGTGAGTTAGATTCCGATAAAGCCACTGAAATGAATGTCAATATAATGCAGAGATTGTGTCCTACCTTCCAGAATACAGTTGGTTGCCAAGAAAAAGTAATCTTGCCCAACAGCCCAAAACATACTGCGAACCCCAATTAAGATCTGCTGTGGAGTGGAAATCTGCTGATGGAACACTTACAGTATTAGATTGGCCTGAACCACAACCTCAGTAGGAGCTCTGTGGGATCATTTGGGCAGGGAGAAGTTCAAAAACAACACAGCTAAAACAAGTTAACTGAAGCAAATCCCACCCGGTCCTGCTTAGCAGGACTTACCACAGAATTACACGGTAACACAAAGTTCACAGCAATTTTCCAAAACAAATAGATTCAGTTTTGTGTTTTGAGGGATACATAAATACTCCCTGGCACCAAAATGTCCTGTTTTTATGTTTGTTTATTAGTTTTGTTAATAGAATTAACATTGATTTGTGTTTATTGTGTGGCAGCTGTACTATTTCACAAACAAGCAAAACATCACTCTGGCCAGATAAATGGCTTTAACTGAATGTTGTTGGTCTAAGTCTTTTGAACCGTGCTGTATAAAACGCTTGAGGTTTGCCCAGTGCTAGCAGCAGCTAATGAGCTTTGATGAAAAGCCAGATGTACTCATTAAAGGGTTTTTACTGTCGTCTCTGCAGATGAAATTATAACGTAAAGACATCTTACAGGAAAGACTTCATGGAGTGATCCATTGTCTTTTTACCACACTGTGGCCCTTAACCCTTAAATGTGTGAGTTTTTGAACATTCTAACATAAGATTCCGTTCCGCAACAATTGAAGGTTCTAAAATTTTATCTTGAATTCAATGAACCCAGATATTCTTTAGAATGTTAATTTCCCAACATTCCGTACACCCTTAAGGGTTAATATGGTGTCAATGCCTGTTTGGAATACTGGCCTCCTCAGTGGTCTCTGTTTTGCCTGTATATTAAAGGCATTCATCATCATGATGTGCTCTCTGTGTAGTAAAGGCATCCTGTACCAGTACCCTGAGAGGACCGACGTGACCCCGCTCCTATCCATCACCATGGGGTGAGACTGTTTACATTTCATTTACTGTTTTATTTCCCCCTATACATCAACCTGCCACCCCCATTTCCCTGCATAATCACTTCCTCCTCCATTATGCAGGAGGTGCCATAAACGATGTCATTGTTTATCCCGGTAATCTCATGCCACGTTCAGTCGGCTGGCGCCTTGTCTGACTCATTTTTGAACTTGTCATGTTCATTTTCTTTTCGTTGCCCTTCCGACAGCGGGGAGCACTGCGGGGGCTGTCGGCGCTCCAACAGCACCGAGCGTCCGCACGCCTTCCAGGTGATCCTGACGGACCGCGCCCCTCTGGAGCTGAGCGCCGACAACGAGCAGGACATGGCCGACTGGATGCAGCTGCTGTGCCAGTCCGTCTCAAAAGGGGTCCGTACCTCTGACGTACCACTAACTCCTCAGCCAGCAGTTAGTTTGTATTACATACATTTCCTTCAGGATAAGTAAAGTATCTATCTGTCTGTCTGTCTGTCTGTCTGTCAGTCAAGCTAGCTACCTGTATGTACCTTGATAATTGCATAATGAGCTAACCTTAGGTATCAGCAGCCTGGAGATTGGTGTAGCCTTTACTCTAAGCCCGTTAGGCTGGTCTGATGGGCTTGGTCTGTGAAGCCTCTGTGTAATATTCCTGAAATTGTTATGTATGATCTCATCGCTCCTCATAGCTCTGGAGTTAAGGGGACAGCTGCACATGCAGACTCTTGTCACTGTGCATGTGTGTTTTATATGCAAACCCCCCCCCCCAAGCTGCAGACCTCACTGTCTGTCCCCATCCTGTCCTCCTACACTCTCTCTGAAGTATTAGCATTCCACACAAAAGCCCCCTTCATGTCTTGTGACTCAGACTTTCTGTTTACTGGCTGGACTTGCAGTACTGCGTCTTAACATCGGCGGCTTTGTGTTTTGTCCCTGATCTTTGTTTGTCTCAGGTGATTCCACAAGGTGTCACACCTTCGCCCTGTATCCCTTGCTGCCTCGTGGTGACAAAGAGGAAGTTGCTGACGTGCCACCAGGACTGTCAGACGAGTTTCTTCCGCTCGCTGGGCGCTGCCGAGCTGTGTGATATCACCGCTGTGTGTCTGGAGGACGATAAGGAGTACTGTGTGATTGTAAGACTCTCCACGCTCTCCAGCGCATTCTAAACGGGATGTGGAATTTAAGCACATGGTTGCATTTTCTGTTTCTGATACTTGTTCCTGTTCTGACACACATTTCTTTCTTTCTGTCTGTCTGTCTGTCTTGTCTGTCTGTCTGTCTGTCTGTCTGTCTGTAGGAGTTTTCTGTGGAGCGGGCCCAGTTCCTCCCTCCCTGGGTGCTGTACTTCAGTGGCTGTGAGGAGAGAGATCGCCTCCTAGAGGCACTAGATGTGGCCTGGAAAGACATCTTCCAGGTGAGCGTGTAAAAACAATACTCAGCCCCCTTCACTTCACATTAACTCCCACTAAGAACTGGCCCTTGTAACCCCCAGCCATTGTTTCCTTCTCTCCTTATTTCATGCCAAATGTGTAGTTATCTCATTATGCTGTTACATAAGGAATACCTGTATACTGTGTTTTAAGATAAGTGATTTAACAAGAGAGAACTTACTGTGGCCTAAGGCAAGCATTTTCACATTTACAGTTAATGGATGCACTATTGTAGTCCTCAAGTTCATGAACAGTGAAAGATCTTACAAGGCTCTCTGTGTTCTTCTCCTCCCTGTGCCTTGCAGGTGTGTCTGCCGCGGAAGGCCGTGTCGGAGCCGTCGGTGCAGAAGCGCTGTGGCGAGGCGCTGGCTCTCATCCACAGCGCGTGGCAGCGCAGCGACAGCCTGGCCAGGGGGCGCTTCCAGAGGGAGCCCTGGTGCTGAGCGCTAACCCCCACCAACAAACACCGGGTCAACCACCAACCCCCAGCCCCCCCCAGCCCCAACCCCAGCCCCAGGGAGCAACAGACTCTCCCATGGGCCCGCAGCGCTGATTGACTCTCAAGGACTCGCGGCTGCTGTCGGTGTTAGCTTTCTGTGGCTCTAGGCGGGACTTTGTTTACACTTCTTCGGCCTTGCACAAATATTCAGGCTTATGTTCAGCTTAACGTTACCGCGAGGGACGAAGGGTCACGAGGCTAGGGGTCAGAGAATGAGACACACACACGCCCTCTGTGCAACTTGCTCTGCGAACAAATCTCGAAGTCTTGTTTGAACATTTTAACCACCATCCTAATTGCACCTAAGTGTAAATATGTACATTCGACTGATGTATCCTAAAGTGTACGGAGTCCAGATGGTGGATGGCTTTTTTGCTATTTGGCCGCCTTTTACCTTTATTTGGTCTGCTTGCTAATATTGTCACCTCACATGATGCCCATTCTACACTCACAAGTACTTACTTGTTGCAAGTGTTTGGTAGTCGATGAGGTTTGAGCAGCGGGAAGGACGTTGAGGGCGGTGTATGGTGTGCCACAATGGTCATGTGTATTCTGCTGCTTTTTCAAGCAGTTAGAAAAGGACTTTTGTCAGACACACAGGGCATACAACAGACACTCAGATATTAGAGACAGAAGACACAATGAGAGAGTATCCTTGTATACAGCTAATTGCAAGATTGCACATTTCTTTGAACTTTCTCTCCTTTTATGTATTTCTTTTGAACTAACTGGGTGATGCTGTGTGTGTACGTGTGTGTGTGTGTGTGTGTGTGTGTGTGTGCGTGTGTGTGTGTTTGTTTGAATGTGGTTTTCAGCATTTACAGTATGTGTGTCTGAACATATGTACAGCATGTCTTTGTTGGCTTATTTTAAACTCTGTCTACACACAGGAAGGCAGAGTAGGAAGCAGTTGCTACATAGGCGTGTCTCTCGGTTTGCTTTGTTTTCCCTCAAATATTCAACATATCAGGCTAACGTACGACTCTCATCTGCTTATGTAGTATGGAGTATTGAGTAGTTAAGGGTAAGGTTTGATGGTGGGTGTATGTTTTGTGCGAAGGCTAAGTAAATCATGGCACCACAATCAATGCCAGTAAGATTTGGAATCACGTTAGTAGGCTGCTGATAGTTTGTGAGCATTACAGTATGTATATGATATGGATCTGTAGTTATGTATTAAAATGTAAAAGAGGTACTCTTCGTCAGTCTCCTGCACTGCATGTTAACTGCACTATAGCGGAGGCAGAAACTTGCTTTGGGGCAGCCGTGGCCTACTGGTTAGCAGTTCGGACCTGTAACCGGAGGGTTGCCGGTTCGAACCCCGACCAATAGGCACGGCTGAAGTGCCCTTGAGCAAGGCACCTAACCCCTTACTGCTGCCCGAGCGTCGCTGTTGATGCAGGCAGCTCACTGCGCCGGGATTAGTGTGTGCTTCACCTCACTGTGTGTACACTGTGTGCTGTGTGTGTGTTTCACTAATTCACGGATTGGGATAAATGCAGAGACCAAATTTCCCTCACGGGATCAAAAGAGTATATATATACTTATACTAAAACATGTTAAATTATGCACACTGTGGCAGATATTTGCAAAACCTTCAGTTGATTGTCATTTGGCAGTCTGTTTAATGTAAGCCATTGTTTTTGGTATGATGAGGCAAGGTTAGGACACAGTTTTGTCCTGAAGTTCCACGCACATTTATGTGATGAAAAATAATTTGGCTTGGGAAAGGCAGAAATTTGGTCACAGGTCAAGTTATTATAGAATTTGATGACGAGTGATCCCAAGTGATCCAGCCATAACTAGGTGCCTACATTGAAATTAATTGAATTGCCTGACACTTTTATCCCAAGTGACTCCCAGTATAGGGAATGCATTATGTTTTATCTACACATGCCTGACTGCTTTTCGTTCTTTAACAAAACGGCATGAGCATATGATTTAGTGTCCTCTCTACCTACAATCAGGAATGTCCACATATGGGCACTACACAGCTCAGGCTGAGACCAGGGCTTCATAAATGGTGGACTGAGTTATCCATAATAATCTCTCCTTGGCAGTGCAATAGTGAAGTTGTGCACATTATTGAGAGTGTTAAGGCACATTATTGAGAGAAACTGTGGCGTTCCTTCGATGTCTAGAGAAGTTGTTTTGGAGCAAAGGAAGATAAGGACTAAGTGTATTTAAAAAAAATGTTTGTATTTTACACTTGATAGCATGGCGGCCTTTACATAATAATTAAATGTAGAAGCCCGCTCCATGACTGTGTGTGTGTGTGTGTGTGTGTGTCTGAATCAAGGAATGAGTGCATGTAGTTATTTAGCTTATGGATGTTGCCTTGTAGCCTGGCTTTCGAGGACTCCTTTGTCATTTTTTTTTTTCCATCTAGAGTGCTCTCAGATATTTTGCTGAAATGCCATATGATATATTGAATGTGACTCAATAGTGTTTTCTTCACTTGCTATTATAAAGCACTGTGTCATTTTGACCCGTCTTTTAGACCCCAATCTTTCTGTGGTCTTGCTTTGAAAACAGTCTTTACACCTCAGGTGGGTAATTCTACACATTCATTGGAGACTCTGTGCAAATCTCCTTCAGAATGTGTCCAGCTGGTCTTTTGACTTTTTTGTAGACTTTTTATTTTTACTTTTTTACTATTTATTTTTTTTGTAGCCCCTTGCAAATATGTTGCCCGAGTGAATTTGATTGCACACTGGACATGGGGTGTTTTTGGTCTTTTTGCAGGTAATTGCAAAGTATAAAAAGATATTCCATATAATGAAGAGGGTGTAGACATGAGAATCGAAAGATCTGAAATCTCAGGACAATATCGAGGTGTTTCCCAGAGTACTGCAGTTTGAGTGTTTGCACATTGCTGGCCAATGATGGATTACATCTGTTAAATGATCATGAGATGGAGCATTTTTACATAGTTGTTTTGTTTTTTGCTGTTATTATTTTGTAATATATTTAGTTGCCTTTTGCAGGACTTGTAATAATGTATAATGAGTGGTGACTGTATTCTAACACTTGAGCTCAGATACACTAAAAGCTGCATGTGCTAAAATAAAATAAATTTAAAAAGTTTTTTTTTTTAACATTATGTTCATACCTTAATGAATGTATATAGAAATCACTTTTGTTTTTGTAAATAGGACATCATATGAATAAAGACACCAAAACATGCTCCCATGGACATGGACTGCTTATGTTTTGAGATTGAGGCATGCAGGAACGCAAACACTGTGATGAAAGATTCTGGAATGAAGAGTAAGTGTTGAAAACCGTGAGGTCTGATATGTTTTGATGAATTCTACACAGACAGGATTTTGCAGACTGTCTCTGTCTCACCGTGTGCACTAGTACCACTCTGCAATTAGAGCTTTTATATGGTTAGTGAATCTCTCACATTTATCACACTCCGGAGACCATGAGAGATGGTAAGAATTGTTTACTTTATATGTTGTTTCACTCTGTAATCATCATGTTTGGTGTATTGCTCAAAAGATTGCTCTGCCAATCATTTGTGCTTGTGTTTGGAATTAACCTAAGATGGAATTTGTCAGAAGACGATATCTTCTTCTCCAGCTGGCCTAATTATGGCTGCATCTCCAGCATGGATCATTACTCCCTCTCTTCCCAAAAGTAGACCACAGATGGTGGGCCACAGGTAATTAGGGGATGCAAATATTTCTGTGCAAACTAAACCGGGCCAACACTGTCACATAAACAAAAAGCAAAACATGCAGATTAAAGTGCAGTGCATCATGTGAACTTCCTGTAGAAAAATCAAACAAAAAAAAAAAAACGTTTTTTTGCATAATGCATCTTCTGCAGCTAGTCAACACATAGGTCTCAGATTGATCAAGCACAGGGTAGGAATTTCACGGCGGCTACGACGGCCCTTGCGTTGGCCGTGAGGCCCCTTTGAAAATCAGAGGTTTACAGGCCACGGTGGCCTTGGTGCCCCCTTCTTTCAATATTCTGCTTTGCGTCGTACTAATAGCAATTTTATTTAGCCTGTGGCCTGTCAAAATAATCTTAGCATTCACAGCGCAAATTTATTTAGTCTTTTACGCAGTGGAGAAAGTGACAGCGCAAGAAAGAAATTGCGTCCAAATTCACCCATTCTCAGTTGAACTACTCGCGAAGTAGCCTATTCATCACACAGACATCACAAGTATCACATGAAAGAGCTTTTTCTCAGCTTTTAAACGATGTTAGCCGATAATTGCTGTGTTGAACGGTTCGCGAGAAAAGTAAATAATATAATTAAATTTAATCATACATTCTACTGAAGGTTTTGCGTCCCATGATCTCCCTACCCATTCATCTCGGTGGAATACTTTACGAACCCTTCTTTTAACACATGACAAACCATATATCAGAATAAACAGGAGACCTTACCGAACACAAAGGTGTAAAGCAGTCCCCTGTACAGTTAGCCGTTCCAGAGTAACCCAGTTTTGAATTTGCAGTAAAGTTCGACATACATGGATGTCTCCAAATTTGGGCTTTAAGTTTTACAATGTGTTTTTAAATTGTTCCACATGATTTCATAACGGGCCAAATACAAAATAAATGTTACAAATATCGCCTAGATATTGGTAAATCAGAATACAGCTGACTAAGAATTTGTGAAAGTAGCCTTAATGAACACAAAATGCTAAGCATGCATCTAGGCTATTTGAGTTTCTTAAAGCTGAGCTGTGATTAAATTGTTCAATACATGATTTCATAACAGGCCAAATATAAAATAAATGTTATATATAGCCTAGGTAGTCAGATGATTTACAGTTCTATTTAATATGTCATGTTTTCATTTCATGTTTTTGTAATGTTTCATACAGTGATGCAGGTCTACTGCAGTGAATAGGCTAAACTTTGATCATTTTTATAGCCTACTACTGTATAGTTAACTTTGTCCTTGGTGCCCTGACATGTGGCCTTTGTGCCCCCCACCAAATATGCCCAACTGAAGGCCAAGTGGCCTTGCCCCCAGAATGGTGAAATTCCAAGCCTGATCAAGCATGTTTCAAAGTTACAACTCGCAGAATAAGTTAACACTCTTCTGATGCATCATTCTGCATCATTCTTGTGTTGTGTGTGTGCTTTCTCGGTCAGTACTGTGTTGGTAAGTTACTGTTTCTCCAGCATGCAAAGCTTCACAGATGACTCTTTCCCAACTCCAAAGCCAGGAAAGAGGAGCCCACACAAGTTCTGGGCTTGGAACATATGGAGGGCAGTGACTGTGTTGGAGATGCTGTAGAACGTTAGTGTCCCGTCCAGCTGGTCCAGGAACACACCAATCCTGGGGGAGAAGCTTTTGGTGGTGATTTCATGTTCAACATCATTGTGCCAGGCCGTGTATTGGTTATCTGTGCAGTGTAGGCTCCAGGAGCTGGCGTTGCGACCCAGCCCGCACTCCAAGCCTTTGCCTTTCCTGCAGAGTCCCTCCAGGGCCACGCCGATGAAGACTCCTTTCCCCCGCCACTCCACCTCCCAGTAGCATTGCCCTCCATATAGGCCCTCCACACACAGCAACTGCTCCCAGTGGTCAAACGTCTTAAGGAGGCTTCCCCTGCTCTGACGACGGTCCACCCTCATTACCTTTCTGTTGTCATCAGTGAGCCGTAAGAAGGAATTGGATGTCTCAGGATCCAGGGACAGTAAGCAGGCATCTGAGATGGTGGTGGGGTGGGGGCATATATAGAGAGAGAGTCAAACACATGGCGTTACAAGGAGTGCCCTGTTGTTATTCTAAAACTTGGGTTCTATTCTGTGTGTGGGCAAATCTGAATGGTTTGAACAGTCAACCTGTTTTGAAGGAATTTAAATGACTTGTGTGTATGTGTTTTGGGAAGAGGGGGTACAAGCGTGTAGTCCTTTGTCAGTAGATGAAAGACTTACGCTGTAACAAGTCCCTTCTGGTCACAGAGCTGTCAGCAGGCACTGTGGGGACACCAATATTGCAGTGATGAACAAGAGAAGAACACTCTCATCCTCCAGTGGTGAGAAGAACACTCTCATCCTCCATTTTATAAGACATGACTCCCTCATCTTAGCTGAAATTGCATACTCACAGGACATGTATGTTGTTGGTTTGTTCATGAATGACTGAGTTCTTCCTGTGACAATTTGTTGACATTAATTAGCATAATAAGCATAACATAACATGCAGTTATGAATATCATGAAATGATGCCATTTGTTTTATACCACAACTATTGAGGTCTGTCTGCCATTAAGACCAAAGATAATTGAGACTCACGTATAGCAGGCAGAGCCTTTGAGAAGTTTACAGGTGCCTCTGTAAAAAAAATATACAGCAGTTAATTTGTCAAATTTAGTCAATCTAGATAGATTTTCTATTTTTACATGTGTAAGCTTCTTTCTGTCTTACCTCTGATGGGTATGGTTGGTCCCTGTTGACGGAATAAATGCAATAAGTGCATGAGGTTTGTGGTTCTTGTTTTGATATACCACAGTATCACCATTATACACAAATATAGTTTTTATCACTATATTCTTGCAGATTCATAGCATACTTTTGCTTAGGTGAAAAGAAGATGTTTTTAATTATAACTTCTGTGTTTGTTTTTCCCCCCAAGGAAGACTAAGACTAAGACTAAGGAAAACTGACCATGAATCGTCCAGACTGATGTCACACACATACCAGTGGATCTACCAAAGCAGGTTAAACCTGTTCATTTCTCAGTCGGTGCTTTCATTCACAGCCGACCCATATTTTCTAAATTTCCTCCAGCAATCCTCTTGGATGTTATACATTTGATGAATGACCAAAGCATTGTGCTTTAGACTTAACAGGGAACCGACCTGATCTTTCATGTGGTCGTTTTCAGGGACCTCTAAGGATTTGTTGACAATGACGTGTTTCTTGACACCTAGATCTGATGCCGAGATAACAACATAAAGCTAGAGTCAGTCATAATAACATAGGAGTTATGCAGCAAACACTAATCTATAATACACCTCAACTTCTGGTTGGTTATTAGGAAATATAGACAAACTGTATATAAATGTTTGCACACCTAAAACCTTACCTGGTTTACTGCGCGGTTTGACCTGTGGTGCTTGGAAAAGCTGTACATCGTTAACTGTGGAGACAGGATGAGAAGAGCTTTGACAAAAAAAATCATGACTCACCCTGAGATGTTCTTAAAACAAAATGTAATGTTTTGGAATTAATATCATGTAGAAAAAATATATTATGCACCTTGTTGGTGAATGCTCTTTAAGGCCCCATCCCATTTGTTCACAACAGTGTCTCTCAAATCATTCAAAACAGTCTTAACAAACGGGAAGTAATGTCTGTTATTGATGACCATTGTGGGTTGTTTTGCTTGTTGCAGAGTGCTGTTGATCTCTTGCCATTTCTGCCCAGAACCAGAAAGAACGACCAATAAATCAGTCTTGTGCACTCACTGACTTTTTGACAGGGGGAAATAAATCATATTGGAGCTGAAGGTCATTGCTGGTCAGTGCTGCTCAATACCTGAAGGATCTGGCCATTGTTCTGCACCGGAGGAACCAGACTGTCCAGCTCTGTGTCCTTTCTTTTCAGAGTGGAGATCTGGGCGATCAGTTGCCTCTCCTCCTTCTCTGCTCGGCTCAGCAGGGCTTTCTTTCTCTCTCTAATGTGCTCTTGATGCCACGCTCTCTTTCCCTCCAAGGTGCGCAGCAGTTCATTGAAAATGCCCTCGCTGTCCTGCACTGCTGCCTCGGCCGATTGCTGTGGTGGTGGACTTAAGATTGAGCTTTCATGTGGACACTGATAACATTGATGCTTATTGACATAGATAGATGCTCTTAAGATCTTTGTTCCCCCCAATATATGTCTTGCCTGCTGTGCTTGCAAAAGCACTTTGTCAAGTTACAAAGATATGTTTTTCAGAGCTGTCTGTCACCACTGCCTCTTGCTTGTCCAGTAAGGTGACATGCTTCACGTGACATCACTCACCTCGAGGGATACCATTGCAGCTCTTAGCTTCTCCAGGTGTTCCTCTCTCTCCTGTGTCTGCTTCTTCAGTCTCTCTTTCATGTCTGCGATGTCATGCTTTAATTATATAAAAAACAACTTCAATCACTATCTTTCTAAATTGTTGCTTCAGTGGAACAGGTCAAATAAGTATAGTTGAACCGGCTCTGTTTGCCACTCAACATGTGTTCACTGAGTGAATTCTAACTCTACCCACTCCTTTTGTCTGACTCTTTGCCAAAACAATACATTATGTTGAATAGATTCAATTCGGTCTCAATTTAATTCAGGAATTACACTTTCACAGAAATTACACTTTTTAATGACTTTACGCTTTTCACTTCCTGTACAGTGTGACATGAAAATGCCAAATTGAAAAATTACAGAATTTCAACTTCTAACACTGTCTCACCTGATTCTTTATACTGTCCTCTCTAGGCAACAGAGTCCTCAGCCGTAGGAAATCTTGGACCATGCCGGCCAGTGCAGTGTTCCTGCTCAGACTTGGCCTCCTGCTGAGGGTGCTCTTGCACTGTGGACAAGTGTAGGTGCCTGAGTACACCTCCATATCCCAGCACCTTTCGATGCACTCGATGCAGAAGTTGTGTCCACATGGTATAGTGGTCGGGTCAGACAAAAAGCCATGACACACAACACATTTAATATTCCTTTCCAGCGCCGGATCACTGATCATTTTCCTCTGAAGGAGGGAGGCACAGGCAGTGTTGACTGACTACTCCGTTGGTGTTTTAATTTTGTACAGGAAGTGTGACTAAATAATCCTCATTTTGCTCTGACGGGAATCCCAGGACAGGACCATCCGGCTGTACTGTAAGTGCTTCTAATGGAGGGTGAGTTTTTGCGTTCACTGTGTGTAACACTGTGAATTTCAAGCACGTCATTGTAGGCGGTGATTCTTATCTTTCTTGAAATACTTAGCTGTATTGTTTCCTCATTGTGTACCTGTTTTGCTTGTGTTGTCATCCCACAGACTTGCCAAAGCTATTTATTGAAGTGATACTGTGCTCAGATCAACCCAATTGGGGAATGTTCTCCAGTTGCACTGCAGATCAGAGAGAGAGAGAGAGAGAGAGAGAGAAAGAGACTCTCAACCCTCACCACCCACCACTACTTAAGCTGCTCCCTGGAAAGAAGATGTTCTTTCCTTTCTTCCCTCTATCTCTCTTCATCCCTCCTTCCCTCTCTCAGTCTCTCTCTCTCTCTCTTTCTCCCTCCCACTCTTAGCCCTTTCTCTTTCTCTTTTGCCCTCTCCCTTACCACCCAGGCGAGCAGTGTTAATATTTCACACCCTCTCTCTCTCTCTCTCTCTCTCTCTCTCTCTCTCTCTCTCTCTCTCTCTCTCTCTCTCTCTCTCTCTCTCTCCCTCTGATGTTACTGCAGCAATGCAGAGAGTGCACAAGGTAGAGGGAGAGAGAGATTCAAGAGAGGCGTCAAAGTGCCTGGGGGCTGAGGATGTGCAACCCCAAAAAAAAGCAACAAAAAAAAGGTGGGGAGCGTATGGAGACAGTGAAGGAAGCGGAGGAGTGGAGCGAGGGAGGCATATAGAGTGGCAACAGTGCACTATTGCTGTTCATACCATTCAGTGCTGCTGTTCCAAGCTGACACATGCGCTGGTGTTTGCACTGCGCTGAGAGAGGGGGAGAGTTTGCAGCAGAACAGACGCTCCGCTGCTGCAAACCGCATGCTGTGTGCAGGGGCTGCTGCGCTGCGCTGCTTCTAGCTCCTCTGTCTTGCCTTTCTGGAACACCTCTGTGATATGTTGCATAACCATGGGAACATGAAGGGATAATATGGGTCATGTGAGATACATCAGCAGCTGAAGTGAACGCCTTGGTACACTCCAGAATCTGACCAGCAGCCAATTATACATTAATCTGATCATACATAAATGAAATAGATTAATGCTGGTGCTGCCACCATTATTACTATGCTCCTCATAGATGCTTAATATGAATAGAATTGTGAAGGATGAATAAGATAAGATTCGATAAGATAAGTGTCTGCATGTGTGTATTGGGTCACAGTATGGTCTGACTTTCAGACAGGGATAGAAAAAAAAAGAAAAAGCAAATCTGTTCACCTTCAGCTTGTGAAATATTCATGATCATGCCGGGTAATGAGAGCCACCACATGCCATTAACACACGGCTGCGTTGTCTTGAAGCAGAGTAAGTGTTGAGCCAGCACACTGAGAGGAGTCTCTCGGCTCACTAAGTTTAGTGAGTAAAGGATCATGCATCTTTCATCTGTTTTATGTTGTTAGATGGCCATGGGTAGCCATGCTTAGCTGGAGAAGCTCAAGCTAACATGGAGCTGTGAGGCTGAGCATGCCGATGAAGTCAGCGCTCTGCTCTTCTCATGGCAGTGTGAGGCGGGTGACACGGACGTGTGTGAGGGGACACTGTTCCAGCCGCCTGCCCAGTGCCCTGCCCAGCCCTGCCCTGCCCCTCCACTGAGAGGGTTAGTGTAGTAGGAGCTCTCACTCCTATTCTCTCTCTCCATCTGTTTCTTTTGCTCTCGTTGTCTCTCCGTTTTCCCATTGATTCCTATCAGCTAAGCTTCTCTCTCTCTCTCTCTCTTTCTTTCTCTCTATCTCTCTCTCTACTTCCCTGAGGAGTGCAGAGGAGAGAGAGAGTGAGGAGTGTGGCCGGGGAGTGCAGTGAATGAGAAGATGAGAGACGGGAAGAGCGAAGAAAGGAGGCAGAGCTTGCTGCAGACCCACTCCCTCTCCCTCTCCTCCCCTCCCGCTTCCACTGAGGCACAGAGAGCATTCTCTCTCTCTCTCTCTCTCTCTCTCCCTCCATCTCCATCTCTCTCTTTCCCTTTTCTCTCCTCCTTCTCTCTTTCCTCTGAGAGGGATTACGTGAAACACCCTGTGAACAAATTAAAAATACCCACTCATGTTTTATTGAGTGTCAAGCCTCTAGTCAGTCGAGTGCCCGTACCAGAGAGCACAACTGAAGGTGTGTGTGTGAGTGTGTTGTCCAGGCTGCACTGTCCGTGAGTGCGCATGAGTTGGAGCAGGCGTGTGTGAGGAGCGTCGTCGGGTCTTCTGTGGCATTCCGGTGGGTCAGAGGTTTCGGAGCGGTGGCGGTCTTGTGAGTGGTGAAGTGACCATGCTGAGGAAGAGGGGCTCGCAGGAGCAGCTGATGGACCGCGAGGTACTGCTGGACCTGGACTACACCGGGGAGACCCAGAGCGCTGGGGACGGCTACGGGAGCCTGCAGAATGGAGGCTTCATCCCACCCCGATATGTGAGTGCCTTTACGCAGCCTTGTCTCCGCACTTACTCGTCGCCTCTGGGGCGTCTTTTCACTGCTCTGAGAGCTTCACTCATGTTATTTTCTTTGATGTTCTGTGATGTTAACTCTTAAAGGTGTGGGTTTTTGAACATTCTAACATACGATTCTGTTCCGCAACAACTGAAGGTTCTAAAATTCTATGTTGAATTCAATGGACCCAGATATTCTTTAGAACGTTCATTTTCCAAACATTCCTGTCACACCGGTGTGATGGTACACCTTTAAAGTTATGAATAGAGGTGTGCTCATGATATAGCTGTTTACTCTTTCTGTTAGTCTCTCTTCCTCTATCTGTTACCTCTTGTCTTCTTCCTCTGCCTTGCTCGGTCTCTCTCTCTCTGTCACTCACGCTCTCTCTCCCACTTTCTTTCTGTCACTCTCTTTTCCTTTCTCTCACTCTGTATCTGTCAGTCTCTCTCCCTCTGTCAATCTCTTTCCTTCTTTCTTTTTCTTTCTTTAGATCACTCTCTCTCCATCTCTTGCATGCCTCCCTAATAGCTCTGACTCTAATCGTGATTGTTATTGTTATTGTTATTGTCCCTTGCCTGCTGCATATCTGGCTTTAATGGGCCGTGACACACAGGTTGATTAGTTTGCCCTGCTGTCCAGAAGTGAGGAGCTGAAATGAGCTTTGGGTCCGCTCAGATGCTCTCTCTGCCCTGCAGGGACAGGTTCATGTGCTACACATGGTCTCATCTTTGAGCTAAAGGTTAGATAATGCAGATGTGAGTTAAGACTGCAGTCGCTGCTAGTTTTTTATGGTAATGAGGGTCTTAATGGGTTTTCCCTCTGGCTGTCATGGAGTTCTTGCCAAGAAGCTGCATGCTGTTGACCGAAGTCTGAGCCTTTATCTCTGCCCCCAGACCGTGCTGCTATGCACCAGCCATGTATTTCTATCGTCTGTCCTACTCGTCTCGTTTCAGCTTACGGCCGCCGCTGATGACGACGATGACCCCATCTACATCCACAGCTACAACCCACAGAGCGAGCCGGCCGCAGCGCCTAAAGGCAATTACTTCAGAGATGGGAAGACCAAAATAGGTGATGAGATGATTGCCATTAAATCTGAGTTTAGTGCACTGAGCCATGAAATCCTTCTTAAAAACGGATCTATTTCAGAGATTTATCGAATACGAGATGTGACACAGGCTTGGACACGGGCGGTGCCTTTGTTGGGTTAATGAGACAAGACACTGGATGTCAGTAATGTGATCAGTCTAAAGGGCCCTCATTGAAATGATGGGCAAAGTCTAAATTCTAACTGAAACTAACTGAATAACTTGGTCAAATCTATTTGCTCATTTAATACCATTGAGCAGAATCCCAAGCTCAAACATGGGTGGGTCTGCTCCATGCTCTTACACACCACACAATAGCTTTAGTTCACGTACAAGACACGTTCCTCATTGGCTGGTATTGCACCTTTTCTGTTATTCTAAGTCTTCCAAAATATGCAGACTTTTAACTTCAGATTTACGTATTGATGTAGTCATGTATTGTCCATGTTGTGATATTATGTAGTCCAAAGATAATGTTAAAAGCCTGGCTTGATGGCTGTGCTGATTGCGTTGTGGTGCAGACTTTGTGCTGGTGTGGGAGGTGAAATCGCGGCGGAAGCGACGCTCCCGGGCGAAGTCTCAGGGCGAGGCGGCGGTGCCCGGCGAGGAGGCCGCTCACGAAGAGAGCCGCACGGAGAAGAAGAGGGCCATGCAGGCGAAGCTCAGGGAGAGGTTCATCCACCACCTCCAGAGCTCAGGGCTGCTCATGGAGAAGGTAAAGACCCAGACTGTACTGTATCTCACTCACCCCATCCCAACCCCCTCCCTCCAGCCACCACTCCATTCACTCTAAGAGACCTAACCCGGTGGGATTCCAGAGTTGATGCATTAGCGAGGCGTGGAGAACTCCATTAGATTTTATTGTCTTACTCAATACACTCAAACGTCTTTGATCTTCACAAGGACATAAAAACGGATTCCCATAATCTTAAAGTCTAAATAATCATTTCACATAGCACCTTATTACCTAGATAAATACAGATTTGTACCTTTAAATACTGATTTAAAGGTACACTATGCAAGATTTTCACCTTTATGAAGCCAATTTGATGGTAAACTAACTTGTAATAGGTGAATCATTCACCTAGCATAACTATTCAGCATAGATGTAGTAAATCGCTACCGAGAAAAACCAGCCTGTTGTTAATCATTCACCTCCACAACAAAAGCATTTTCATTGTGTACAGGGGGTATAAGTCACAAGAAGTTTGCTATTTACAACAGCAGAGTAAAATATAAATATATGTGACTCTAGAGGGAGCTCTACAGTCGCCAAAAATATCTAAACCTGCATAGTGCACCTTTAAGGTGTGCATAGTGTGTACCTTTAAGGTGTGACCAGACCTCTTAAGTTGGATCCGTCATGTGACCAATCATATTAACGGTCTCTGTGTATCTCTTGACCATTGTTGTTTGACCACTCTCAGGAGGAATCCACCAGTGCGAAGAAGACGGTCCACTACCTGAAGCTCAGCGCTCCCTGGGACGTGCAGGTGTACTACGCTGAGGAGTTGTGTCTCCGGGCCCCGCTGCAGGTGAGGGGCATTGTGGGGAGGCCTCCTCAGGTCGTGTGCTGGAGCCCAGCCTCCGTATCCCGCACGTAAACTCCACCTAAATGGCAATGGGTCCAGGAGGCGAGCCCAGGGGATGAGACTGCAGGGAAAGCCTGCAGGGAAACGACCTCTGCATTATTCAAGAGGCTTTGCATAGAGATTTGCATTTACGCAAAGAATGGATTTATAGTTGTTCTGCTTTTGTGTGCATAGACCCACATAATTGGTTCAATCTATTTCCATCCACTCTCTCTCTCTCTCCTCCACTTTCTTACTCTTTCTCTCTCTCACCCACCCCCCTCTTTTCTATCTCTCATGGTCACTTGGTAGGCACAACCAAATCCAGAATTCAACACATCAGCCCGGGTGCTTAAGAAGCTGTGTGTGCCGAACATCATGGCAGACTCTGTGCCAAACAGGCCAGTGGACTACTACACGTGTGCCTTCCGCAAGTCCAAAATGGACAAGTGAGCACCTCATCCTCCTGTAACATACCAAACAATAGGCCTGAAAAGAACACAATGTTAAAGGCTGGAAGTGTATTCCCTTCCTAACACTCTTTCTCTCTTTATCAGGTTTCTTGGCTCTGAAAATCAAGAAACTTATTTCACCAACAAACAGAGACATCGGATAGTGAGTAGAATGTTTTTAACGGAAAGATATTGGGTGACGTTTCAAAATGTTCAAACTTTCTTGGTCAAGTGTGAAGCTAGTTGTGCAAATGCATGGGAAGCACATATGGGCTGGTGAGACCTCAACCGTGACCTGAGCTCTCTGTTTCCTGAATGCTGTGCAGGTGTACGAGATTCTGGCGCGGGCCCCGTACGGCAAGCGCAAGCGAGCGGAGGTGGGGGTAGCTCGTCTGCTGAACGAGGGGGCCTTCACAGCGGCCTTCCCCCTGCACGAGGTCAGCCACGGGCCCGGCCCACGCACGCATTGCCCCTCTCTATTTCTCTCTTCCTCTCTATCTCTCTGTCTCCCTCTCTCTCCTTCCCTCCCTGGTAGGAAGCTCTCATGTATGGCCTACTCCGCCTTCGGACCAGCTGCTCACGTCTGACTTTCTGACTGCGTTCCAGGGCCCGTTTGAGCTGCCCGACTACGAGGTGCAGCCCGACCAGCTGAATCAGAGGCAGGTCCTCTACCACTACTGGGCCCGCTGGTCAAAGTGGTACAAGTACCAGCCTCTGGACCACATCCGCGAGTATTTCGGGGAGAAGATCGCACTTTATTTCGCATGGCTTGGTAAGCAAGCATCCTTTTGTTTCTTTTACTGTTGTTTTTATTAATAAACACACAGCAGTGCCATACTTGAGCAGCAGATAAAACTTTGAACTGGTGATTGGTCATTTTTCTCTTCTCTCTTGTTGCCATGGTTATTTCTCCTCCGCCTGTCAGTGGTGCATTATTGCAGTGGCGTTTCTCTCCCTGAGGTGGGGTCTCCTCTGGTAAGGGCTTGGCCACTGCAGCGTAACTCATCCTCACACCCCTTTGTGCCTCTGCAGGTTTCTACACAGCGTGGCTTCTTCCTGCCGCCCTGGTCGGCACGTTCGTCTTCGTGTCGGGGATCATGACCATGGGCTCCAACACGCCCGCGTGAGTGGACCGTTACCTGTGTGCTTTGTGTTGGCCCTGATGATAAACTGCAGCCCTCTGTGTCGAGCCCCATTACAGAAAAACATATTGTTTTTTAATGGGCCTTGTTCTACTGCACTGTGTGGGAGAGAGAGAGAGAAAGAGAGAGAGAGAGAGAGTGTAAGAGAGGGAGAGAGAGAGAGGCAGCAAGGGATAAAATAAAGGCTTCTCAGTGTACCCAGTGCCTTTCTTCAGTTGCCATAGCAACTGCTGGCCAAATCTTGTGAGGGGACTGTGGTAGATGGGCCGGGGAGGTTGGGCCACTCCTAATTTATCAGGCCCTGGAGGGGGGCACGGGGAAATTGTACCGAGGAGGCACAACACAAACACAGAGAAGGACAGAAAGATGAATGTGTGTGTTTGTGCTTGCTTGTATTTGTGTGTGTGTGTGTGTGTGTGTGTGTGTGTGTGTTGTGGGAGACAGAGTGAGAGAGAGCGAACTGATGAAATTGTTGCCATCCAGAAATGCACTGTAATGGAATTACTCAAGCATTCCTCTGGATATTGGTGTTATTGATTCCCATGCTATAAAAAAGAACATCAGCCCTCCAGTCACAAAGCACTTTGCAATTGCAGTTTTGCAAATGCTCAGTTTATTGTTTAATGTGTGTGTGTGTGTGTGCGTGTGTGTTGTGTCTGTGTATGTGTCTGTGTGTGTGTGTGTTTAAGTGTGTGTATGTGAGTGTGTGTATGTACTGTATATGTGTATGTATATGTGTGTGTGTATGTGTGTGTGTGTGTATGTATGTGTGTTTCACTGTGTGAGACCGTGAAAAGCTCTTTCAGCAGCGTTTCCTGAGGGGCTCCAAATGAAGGCTGAGTGATCTGCAGCTCCGGCCTCCATCTGAACCCCCAGAGCTCCCTTCATTCATTACCCACCAGTTCACATGGGCCACAGCCATGCACACACATTCACTCACATCACCACTTATCATCAATATATAAAATACATAACTAGATGTACTGCATAGCGGGCCATAATAATAACAGCCTGTCCAGTCAGTTCCCAAGGAGCTCAGTACAGACAGACGTGTGTAAGGAATCTATTCAAAGTAATTTTTGGAACTGGACAAAAACCCTTTCTACACAGAATTGTTTTGAGCCATGGCACACACTTATTCCTACTGTCACCAAAGAATGTTTTATTCAGATGGCTTGTCAGAGACAAGAGGTGCTGTATCATGTTCATATGGAATGAAATCTTGTAAAAGGCCTGCTGGACTCTGGCAGTGAATCATGGACTGGAGATGGATAATGACTCAGGTGTGTGTGCGTGTATGTGCGCGCGTGTGCGTGCGTGTGCGTGTGCGTGTGTGTGTGTGTGTGTGTGTGCGTGTGTGTGTGTGTGTGTGTGTGTGTGTGCGTGCGTGCGTGTGTGCGTGTGTGTGCGCGCGCGCGCGTGTGTGTGTGCGCGCGCACGCGTGTGTGTGTGTGTGTTTGGCCTTTGCAGTAAAGAAATCTGCGAGAGTGGCGGCCGTTATCTGATGTGCCCACTTTGTGAGACCTGCAAGCCCTGGAACATGTCAGACATCTGTCCCATGGCCAAGGCACGGTTTGGATTTCT